>NW_010535436.1:0-1053 GCF_000687285.1 Phaethon lepturus
CGCTTAGTCCCGGCAGCAGACCCTCAGCGCACCCGACGTCCAGGCCGGAGGGGTGCCTGGGTCCCAAAAGGGCCTCAGTTTCCGATGCTGCTGTTCTCCTACCTCCCAAAATGCCGCCTCGGGGGGCTGGCGCTGCCCCTACACCACGCGCAGCCCCAGGAGCCGGCGCGCACGGGGCATCTCCCTTCCTGGGGATGCTCAGCCCGTCCTCCACCCAGGGCTGTTTGACCCAGCAACCCCCCAAAACCACATCTCTGAGCTTTTCTCCCTCCAGCAGCTTCCACCTCTTCAGGTGCCCCTCGTCCCCCGGCAAGCCAGCCCTGCTCCCCCAGCCCCACGCTTGCCGCTCTTTGCTCCGAAAACGCTGGTTTCAGCTTTCATTGCTCTCAGATGTTTTTTGGACCTTATTAAATAACATTGCAAACGCTGATGTTAATTAAAATTCCTCCTAACCGCTCCCTGCTCACCCTCGTCTTGTAACCCCTCCTTAAAACCTCATTCATTTTTGGGACCTTCCCAAGCCAAGGCTCTCCAGACCCAGCTTTATTCGGAGCGTTTCTCCATGCCACATGCCTCCTCCATGAAAAGCTCTGAGATGTAAAGCACTGTCTGCTTTTTCCTCATCTCCGTCTTCCTATCATTCTGTCTGTCCTTGGAGCTCAAGCTTGAGGAACATCAAAAGGATTTCTCGCTCTTACGCTGGTCTTTATCTGTGCCGGGAACGCAAGAGCCCGCACTATCGACAGACACATAACATCTTCTGGAAACAAGTCTTCGTCTCCCACGTTCAGGGTTGGTACTGGGTACGTCTCTCCCACAGATGACTTTTTAGGAACCGAGCTCCCATCTGTTCAGCATTGGACCTTCAATATCTGGAATAGTGTCTACGAAATCCCTGGGGTTTGACGTTAGTAATCGCTGCTCTGGGGTTTTTTTTGGGGGGGAGGTGTCCTTTGGAGATTTGTTAGCCTTGCTGGAGGAGAAGATGTCTTCCCTGCAGGAAGACTGGTCTGCAGACAAGGGAGAAAAGTGCTGAAGTGAGACATTTCCCTA
>NW_010535436.1:1084-3541 GCF_000687285.1 Phaethon lepturus
CAACCCGATCAAGGAAGAAAAATAAACTGAATAATAGAAAACGGGGCTGGAAGAGAGTGCTGAAAATCAGCTAATCTACCCCTAAACCCGAGGGCAACTCGGCTACCACCCGTGATCGGTGTTTTTCCACCCTGTTCTTAAAAAATCTTAAATGTAACTAACTCTACTATTTTTTCAGGCAGTTTTTCCAGGCCTTAATTATCCCCTCCGCTGGCAAAGTGCCCTCTCTCACCCAGGCTGCATCTTCCTTCCTGCAGGTTAAGCCCATGACTTCTTAGCCCTTCCTCTGTGACCATGAAGAGTTTATTTCCTTGCTCTCAGTAGCTATATTTTACGATTTACTATGTCCCTTCTCTAGACTAAACAACCCCAGGTCCTCCAAGCTTCCTTTTTGGGATATCTTTTAATTTTCTGAGCGCTTTACACGCTCTCCTCCAGACTCCCTCCATTACTAAGTTCACCACCTTTATTACTAAATCATTATCTAGCATTCATGAGACATTACTTGTTCAGGTAAATGCTATTTATTATAATATCTTTATTCTTCTCTTTATTATAGAAGGTAGTAGCTGTTGTCCGGCCACCAGCCAGCTCATGATGGCTTCGCAGAGGGGAGGGATGGGTGTGTGAAGAGCAGTTATTCTCAGCACCAAATTGCAACAGGACCATAGGGAGGTTGGGGGGGTTTAAGGAGAACCAGCTCAGCCCTTCCCAGGCTTCCCAACCATCGCCCAGACGTGCTTGAGGACCCTCTTCCCAAAGAGGTCCAGAAATTTGTGGTTCCTCTGAGGGTCTACATGGTTTTGGGGAACCACCAGACTGGTCGGGTCCCGACTCTCAGGGTCCCGTGGCAAATCAGGGTGAAGCCCCCAGATTTGTGCTGGGCAGGGAGGGGCACAGCAGCCCGGCCAGGCGTTAGATGAAAGCGGGGACAAAAACACCACATTTTGTCCATTCCATCAAATGATGTTTTTCTCCAGAATGGCGTTTTGATAAGAAAAAGTAGTTTGTGTTATTTATCGCAATTAGCTCCGAGTATCCAGTTGACTCTGCTGAAGATAACGACCCTGGAACTGCAGAGACAGCATCACCAGGGAGATAAGCAACAGCCACCAGTGCCCGGCGGGTTTCCGTTTCAGACGGAGGACGTCAGACCCCCCGCTAGAATAAAAACATCCAGCCCTACCCAAACACACGCAGCTGGAAGTGTTTTTTCCAGTCGAAGACCTGGCTTGGGATCTGCATGATAAAGCAGCAAATTGCTGTGCGTGCCCTGCACGTCCGCTAAGGATGCTTTGGATGCCAAAACAACGGAGCGCTTGATTTTTCTGCTTGAAAGGTGTGGTTTTGGTGGAGACATCTGCATGCACTGCAGAGGTTTTGGTCAAAGAGCTCCATTTACTCTCCTGCAGGTTTTAATTCAGGCCATTTGAGACTAAAATACACACTAAAATACATCTAACTGCGTCTTCGCCAGCATTTAATGGCGTCAGCTCCATCAAGGGTGATGATCCCAAATCCAGCTGTCTGAAGCTCAGTTTCAAGCCCACCATGGCTTAGAGAGGTGGGAGGAGGCGAGGTGTCCGTGGAGTGGACATCGTTCTGGAGTCGAGACACCGATGGTGGGCAGAGCAGTGGCTTGGCCCAAAAGCCCTGCTCTGTGGAGCAAACGTGTTGGGTCTGGGAAGGGGTGGCTCCCAGGGCAGTTTGGACACCTGAGCTGCTTCGTCGTGTCCCGTGAGCCCATCACTTGAGGGGGAGAAGATGCTCTGGATTAGGGAAACGGAGGGGGAACACGGGGAGCAGAGGGCCGGGAAGGAGGCGTGAATTTCCCTGCGGGATCCTGGTGGCTTTGTCACTCCTTGCTTCACCTTCCTCCTCTTTTTCCTCTCTTCCTCGCTCCCTCAGGACAAGATCTTTTCTTTTGTAAGTCCCAGGTACCTTTGTGAAGTGACCCTTAGACCGGGTTGGTTTAGGTGAGCAAAGCCCCCGCCAGCCGATGCTGATTAATTATTACTCCCATCCTCCTGCTTCTCAACCTTGGGAAACTGCTCTGTATTGGGTAATTCCCCTTTTTTTTTTTTTTTTTGTTCACAAATGGAAAACAGTCAAAATATAACTTGCCCCAGGTTTAAAAAAACCATTTCCTAGCAAAAGGGCAGGTTGGAGACAAGAGAGCCCTTTGGAAAGGGGTGCGTGGATGGAGGGATGCCCGGGGGGATGTCCCACCTCAGAGGCGTAGGTTGAGCAGCACCAGGGCAGCGGTATTTGGGAGCAAGATCTTGCGGTGACGTTAGCGGCCTGGCAAAGGGACAGGGCGGAGGCTGGCGGTTACGACACTGAGCACTTCAGCCCTCGGCACGATTTCCACTGGCACCTGCGTCGGGAGCCAAGAGGGAGACCTTTGCTCAGCTTCCTATTAACCATTTAGTTTTAATTAAAGGCCTTCACCAGTCA
>NW_010535436.1:3587-3889 GCF_000687285.1 Phaethon lepturus
CCACCATCCCCACCTACTTCTTTTTCCTTAATCTGGCCATTTTTGGTATTGCGGGGGGGGAGGAGACGGGTACAAAGGGGGTGCTTAGGAAAAGAGGTGTGAGGCTGTGCTGCAGCTTTCGGGGAGGAGAGGGAGGAAAACCCTCACGCTGCAGCGTGCGCAGGGATGAGGGGCCGAGCGATGGAAAAGCCCCCTTAGTCCAGCCTGAACTTGAACCCTCTCCCTGTGTACTATTGTGAATGGCCCATTTCGGGTGTGCACGCCCACAAAGGAGGGTGAAGGCATCACCCTGCTCCACTCCG
>NW_010535437.1:0-61465 GCF_000687285.1 Phaethon lepturus
GGCAGTGTGGCCAGGTGGCCAAGAAGGCCAACAGCATCCTGGCCTGTATCAGGAATAGTGTGGCCAGCAGGAGGAGGGAAGTGATTGCGCCCCTGTACTTGGTACTGGTGAGGCCACACCTCCGACTACTGTGTTCAGTTTTGGGCCCCTCACTGCAAGAAGGACGTTGAGGTGCTGGAGCGTGTCCAGAGAAGGGCAACGAAGCTGGTGAGGGGTCTGGAGGTTAGGTCTTAGAAGGAGTGGCTGAGGGCACTGAGGTTGTTCCCTCCCTTACAAGAGGAGGCTGAGGGGAGCCCTTATCACTCTCTACAACTACCTAAAAGGGGGTTGTGGTGAGGTGGATGTTGGTCTCTTCTCCCAAGTAACTAGTGCTAGGACGAGGGGAAACGGCCTCAAATTGCCCCAGGGGAGGTTTAGACAGGATATTGGGAAAAATTTCTTTATGGAGAGAGTGGTCAAGCATTGGAACAGGCTGCCCAGGGAGGTGGTGGAGTCACCATCAACTGGAAGTGTTCAAAAAACATGTAGATGTGGCACTTCAAGATGTGGTTTAGTGGTCGTGGTGGAGTTGGGTTGATGGTTGGACTTGATGATCTTAGAGGTTTTCCAACCGTAATGATTCTGTGGTTCTGTGATCTTGATTCAAAATGTATTCTTGCCTCTCCAAAGGATTGTGGGGAGATAGATTTTTTAGAGAAGGTAGCCTGTTTTACCTCTGAATGTTTGTAGAATACAGAAGTGATATTTATGGAGCTGCAAGAATTTCTGCTTTAAATTTCTGTGGCGTTGATATCAGTGTAATTTCAAAGAGTAGAAAAAGAAATTCCTACATTCAAAATGGAAACTACATCCTGATGCAAGCACTCATAAAGAGTTCCCAGCCGTCAACCAGAAATTATCAGCTGCTTTGAGACAGATTTTTCAAATTGTCACACAGGAGCAAGCAATACAAACGTTTTGTAAATATGATAAAAAATGTCTGCACTATATGATTTTTAACAAACAGTGAAATGATTTCTTTCCATCTCATTATTAATCAAATATCTTTATGCGGAGTTACCAGAGAGTGAAATTTTCACATTTATGAAAAATAAATCAATGATTAAAATAAAACATCCTTTTATTTCTCAAAGGCTACTCTTGCAATGATGAAACCAAGTGAAGTCACAACATTAATGGGACAATCACCAATTCTGTCCAAGTCTCTTTGAGACATTCCAGCTGAAAAAGCAAAAACAAAGCTTAATATTGTTCACTTTCTAACCCTTGCATACAGGCTCTTTTGGGAGAAGTGGAGAATAACCTTAGGCTCTGGTGCTTCTCAGCTGCCAGAGTAACTCCTTGGGCAGCCAGGCTGCTGTAAATTGCAGTATGGATTAGATTGCCCCCGGCTGATTCTAAAGTCAGGGGAATAAAAATATGGCTTTGTTTCCATTTTCTCAGCTGTGCCAGCTGAGAAAGTTGACTTCTTGCTAAAGGCATGCAAGGGTGCCACAGACAGAGCTGATAGCCGTGTCTGCCTGAAGGACTGAAGGCTATCAGCTAGCCCTTGAATTGGCACATTCGCTTATGTCCTTCCATGTATTTACACAGTGCCTTGTACAATGGATGTCTAACACTTTCTGGTGCCTTTAGGTACCCTTGTACTGCAAATAGATAATACTATGCTATATATATGTGAGCAAGAGAGACTATTCCTCAGTATTCATCCAATAAGCTATCTTATTTTAAAAATATTGAACATTCTGAGAATTAAAAACGTTGACCTGAAGACAATGTCTATGCCACTGAAGACAGAAAGGCTAACCATATGCTTAAAAATCTAGAAAATGATGATGTTTAAAAATATTCTGAAAAAATATTGTTTTCTAAGAAGAAAACTTTAAAATTATTAGATGATGATGTTTTAAACTGCTTTTTAAGAACTGCAAACTGATTCCCTTTTCAGTGATTTAGTTTCAGTAAAGACTTCTCTAAGCTCTGGGACGTTCACTTTGATGGATTTCAGCTCAAATATGAGCTAGCCCACAAATTCAGCTATCTCCACCCCATTCCTGTAAGCATTCAAAAACAGTAGTAGAATCCCTTGTGCAATTCAGCGTGTTGTGTGAGCTCTGCTACATGATGAGCCTTACCTCGGATGTCTCAGGTCAACAGTGAAAGCTAAATATGTATCATGGTTCTATCTCAGTAGCATTTCACCTTTGATTTTTACATATGTAAACTCACACAGGAAGGAGTATTAAAAAGCTTTTTATTTAGAACTTACACTGTATAGACTTTTTGAAAGTATATAAAAGCAAGATTCTGCAAAATCTACAAAATGATACCAATACCCCCATGATACATCTATTATAGAAGAAATAAAATATTACAAGGATAAATATCAATGTATGTCTCCCTATACCCTTAAGAATTTAGTCCTACAAAGAAACAGCTCAAGCCTTTTTCAAATTTTATGAGGGCTTCTTTAAATATTTAGAGTTGGGAAAGCCACTTCTTTTCTACCTCAGGCCGATGAAAGAGGAACTTTCCTGTAGTCTTTTTAAAACATAAAAGGGGCAAGATCACTAACATCAGAAGCCTCCTCCCTTTTCTCTAAGAATGGTTCTTTCAAATCTTCAAACAAGAAAATATTTTCCTCTATAGTTTCCTGATATTCCACAAGGTGTTGAGCCACATACAGTGCTTTAATCCCACTGGGCTCTGTGTGCATGTGTATGTGTGCTGGTGTGACCATGTCCATGTGTATGTTAGAGGAAAAAATAACCCTTTCACTTTCAAACACTATGAAGATTGTAAGAGAAGATATTTTAGTGATATGCTATTACTTCAGCTAGTCTGCCTGCTTATGTAGTAAAGAATTAAGAACAATAAAATGTTATAATTTATTATACTAAAACAAGGCAAAGCTATACCATAAAAACTATACCATAAAAAGGGTGACACAATTCTGTTAATTTTTCAACAATGAATCTGTCTACACTACCATAATTTTGCAAAATATCACCTGTTTTTAAAAACCTTAGGAAAACAATGTATGGTTAGTATTTAATATATAACAGCTACCATACTTTAAAAGAGTTGGTACAACTGAAAAAGCGAGCAGCCAGCTCTCATCCTCTCAGCATTCTCCAGCCTTTCACATCCTACAGTAGTCTACAGAATATGAAGCATGTAAAAGTGCAATGTGAGTGTGCATAAATACAGTGATTGAAGGAGGAAAAAAAATCCTATATCTATGCCTCCTCCCAGGTTATAAGCCCGCAAAATTCAAGCTGAAGAGAATCATGCTAAGCATCTCTATACAATCTAAAAGTAACATTATAGAAAAAGATGAGGTTGGACTCTCAGAAGACAGTAAGACCCCAGTAGTTCAAGACATAAAATCTTAGATTAGATCTTAAATCAGACTTGAGTGATAATTAGGTCCTTAGGCCTTATAGTGGTCCTGCAAACTTTCTCCTTCTATGTTCAGAGCAGAGTCTTGCTTGCATAATTAAAATGAGTTACTTTCATACACTTTTTAAGCATGTTGAAAAATGCCTTACATACTTTCTTAAAGGAAATAGTCCTGTGGTGACATAGGGTTAGCTGATTTACTTCAGTTACATGCACTTACCGAACTTTTCAAAGTGCTTGACACTAAAAGCTACTTATACATAATTTATATCATACTTCCTGGCTGAACTCTGTTCTCATACTTCATGCCTGCCGTTCTCATGAACATAATAGCAATAATCCATCATGTATATGTATAGCATTCTAACGCTGTTTGCAGGTTGATAAGGATAAAGATACGATGAAAAGATAAATAGATGGTGGCTGCACCAAAGCCCTGGGGTTATTAGAATTTAGGAGGGGAAACCTTATTCTCTCATATTTACATTAACTCTTGGGTACCATGTTTTATACTGCAGTGCAGTACTGTAGTGGTAAATGTTCACTGTCCATGTTTCCTTACAGGACACAATTAATACAAATTCCAATTGTCTTTTTTTCTTATTAGGGCAATTCCACAACTGTCATAAATACATTTAGCTGACTTGGAGGCACTTGGGATCTTGCAAATTCATAATCACCATGGAGGTGGACTTTATAGGTATACTTTATTCCCAGTAACATCAGGGTAAAAAAATAAAGATTTATGTTTAAATATTACAATCTCAAAAGGACTTATTGAAAGTTAGCTGATCATGTGAAGTAAATTCCATGTTTGTAATTACAGGACTGCAAATACTTTTTTCTCATCATAGTGATGGAGGCCAAGAGGTGTGATGTTTCTCAGTGAGTTTTCCAGAAAGCTGGACTTGTACAATGTACCTTCTTAAGGCAGCATGTGGATTGCCTGAACTCCACCCTCTTTAATGTGTGCCTATCTGATTCTTTCCCCAAACAAAAAGAGAAAAACTAAGGATTAAAATAATCAAATGGGGAGACTGTCCTAAACAGGTAAGTTAAAGCAGACTAGAAATTCCTAAATTTCAGTGAGTGCCTGGTTTCTTTCAATTGCCTCTATCTGTCTCAAACCTTTCCTTAATTTTTTTCAAAAAGTCTACCACTGGCAAAGATTTACAAGCCTCTAATAGTTATGTTTTTTTGGTTCTTTATGGACACACTGAAAAGCAAAAGCTTTCATTTTATTTTTCAGTAGACAGGAGATTATACTAACAAAGGCTTCATGGAAACTCTACAGAAATCTATAAATTACTTGCATTGTCCTCTCGGTAACTACTGTCACATGACCAACAGTATAAAGAGAAAGTAAAATGTAATGATTTAACCAGACTATCCTGATGGCAGAAAATATTACATGCAAATATTTCTAGAATCTTGCAGCTTTGTGGTTCATGAACACTGATCTTAATGTCCGTATTGTCCAGTAAGAAAATAAAAAGGATCATCTGAAAATAATGTGCAGTAAAACATGACTGTAATTAATCATAGAAGGTTTTTCTCATGTGCATTTTTTTTTTTAAGCTTATGAGTGATTATTTAGGATATGTTGAGGATATGCTACTCAGTGGCACTGCTTTCAGAGATTAACTCTGAATAAAGTTAGTTAGAGATGAATAAATTTTTCTGAATAAATAAAAAAAAAATTGTGGTCTAGAATAGCTCCATGCATAGACAAAAACAAATTGTCAATCAGAGTTTCCCACTGAGAGGCAGGCCTAATTAGACAGGTGCAGTGCTGCACTAACATGACTATACTGCCTTTCATTCTGGTAGTGGTTTGGGACCCTATGCATGGCACTGCTCTGACTGGAGGGCTCTATTAAAATGTTTGCATTTTACAATGAAATCCCTTCTACATTCAAGTCAATGGTGAGATTTCTATTGCCTTTAACAGGACTCGGTCTCCTTATCTCTTTTAGAATCCACTCCATTAAATGGGTAGTTGCTCCGGTACTCTTAACAATAAAGATGAAAGTGTGCATGAACAAACTTAGAAAGGCTGAGGAACAAAAAGATACCACAGGAAAATGACATAAAAAGAGATACGAAAAAGTTCCACAAATTCATTAAAATACAGAAAAGATGAAAGAAAGCAAATGTCTATTACTTAACAGAAAGGAGGACCAAATAACAGATAACATAACAAAGTGCAAAATCTTCACTTCATTCTTCACCAAAATGGTTAGTTGTGACCACAAGCTTAACATAATTGATACTAGCAACTAAGTGCTAGAACTATAAACCAGAATTTGTTAACAGACAGAAGAGTTATTGGATGAACCAGATCTGTTCAAATCATCACAACTTAACAACATTTTTCCCTAAAGTATTTATGAACTAAAATCCTCTCTGAACCATTAGCAGTCAACTTTGACAAATTTTAATAACAGATAAAGGCTGAAGGGACATCTAATGGAAAAACACAACTAGTAAACTAAAAAGGAAAATAGTATTATGTATCCTCTGCCTAGCTTATACATAGAATGATACTGCAATAAATAACTGATAAGTGATTTTCTCTCTGAGTACCTAGAAATCTGAGGTTGATTAAAAGTAACCACAACAGAGTTGCTGAAATCACAGCAGAGTTACATATCACAATGAGCCAATCTGATATCCTTCCATGACAGCACAAATAAGTGGGTAACAGGGAAGTATTTACATACATTTTCCTTGCTGACATGTGACAATTCCATATGACACTGTCAGTAGTATGGAAATATGTTCTCACTGGAAATTACTGTAAAATCAGTTGAATCACTTAGTAGAGACATCTTAGCATCTGTTCACTGTCAGACTGAAAGAAATACTTGAGTGCAGCATTATGCAATATTTGCATTTACAAGTGGAAAACTAGTGTTTGTGGATAACATTAACCAGGAAGGTTATAGACATTCTGGAAGGCAGAATTATATTCAGCATGATTTTGCTAAACTGGAGAAAAGGTACTAAGCAGTAAAATAGAATATAACAGAGAGAGATGCAAACTGCCTGGGAAGGAGAAGAAAATGCAAAATGCATAATGGCTCACTAGGCAGATTTACTGCAGAAAAGGGTCTCAGGATTACAATGGGTTGCAAATGGAACATTAGTCAATGTTGCAAAACCAGCAGAAAAAGGACTATTTAATGTAAGTCCTGAGACATACAGAGTAACTGTCACTCTAGTCAGCATATGTGAAGCTTTGACAGTATTACTCAATGCAGTTTGAAGTACTAAGGAAAGAAGCAGATGAGACAAAAGCAACAAAAAGTTAATAGATGTGGAAAATATGACCACTGAGCAAAGGCTGAATGAAAAAAATTAAAAACTCTTCTTATTTAGTCTTGAAAAGAGAACCTTGGAGTGACATGATAACAGTCTTCAAATATACAAATTGTTGTCAGGAGAACAATAGTTTCTTGTCAATGTTGCCACCAAAGCAAAACAAAACTAATCAGTTGCAGTAGGAGAGATTTATATTATATATTAGGAGCACCTTTTAGTTACAGTTAAGAATGGGTCACCTACATCACTTGTGGACTGCCTGTCAGAGATTTTAAAAAGTAGTTTTGGTAGACTGCTGTTAAGATTGGTCTAAATATACATGTTCCAGCCACAAAGCAAGATGATGTGATTTTCTTAGGTCCATTGCAGCTTTACATTTCTAGAATTCTACATGTCTTTGAAAAGCCTTTTAACTTAAGCTTTTAAGTTAGTTACTCTCAAAATGTCTTTTGCACATTTAACAAAATTTTAAGGATTTTTTTGCTCCACCAGAAAAAAAAAAGTGTTATACAACCTTCAAATTGGAAGATTTGGGAGTGTTTCTACTTGCTTAGTGCAACATAATGCATAAGTGAGGGAATAATATTTTCTGTATACTATAAGCAAAAAAAAAAGTTTCCGTAAAAGAGTTTAGTAAACCTTTTTCTAGCTCGCTCTACTGAATGAAAGGAACTGTTTACAACATAGCAATTGTACAAGTAGCTGTTACTTCGCATATCTTCTCTAATAAATGTATTTGTATTTCACCATAAAATTTTTTTCTGACAGGATCATGAAGTTTCCTGAAAAATTCCCCATTACCTGTATTTATAACGTCTCTTAGGTCTCCATACAAAATAAAGGTCATTGAGACAGCAATTGATTTTTAATAACTTGTGTGCAAATGGGAAACAATTCTTCGCTCAAGACCTTTAGTTACTAAATAAATAAGGATTATTATAATGGATAAAATCTTGGCAAAACTTCCCTGAAGGTTTCCCAGGTTTTCAACCCTGATTTGGCTGAGTGGATTCATCTATGCCTTTAAAGGTGTATCTGTTTCACTAAGAGAATGAAATTTAATTTAAATATGAAAAGGTAAAATGAACTGTCTTTTGTGTTGTTGACTTAATCCTGAACAGAAGGAGAGTTCTGATGCATGGTGTGGTCTGGGATGAAACCAAAAAGATTACTGTTCCACCTTAACTATGGATCTGTTAGCATTAAAACCCATTAATTTCTTTTTTTCTATAGAAAATATCATGTTTTTTATATAAAGTCATTCCTGTTAATGATACTGGAATATTCTTTACATTAAGTTCCAGTTATAGCCATACTTTTTATTCCATCCCTGGTATTTGTGAGATGTTTAGAGTCAGACATAATTTCATTATTAGTCTGACTTCTCACAAATATTCATTGTTAAACTATGTGGGCATCTTACATTGTCCTGTAATGTGACACCTCCACCAGGAAGAGATCTGTACTGTCCTAATTGTGAATTTCAAGTTGCTTACAATGAACAGAGGACACCATACACTTTTTAATGTACTCACAACTTGTTTATGAGTTAAAATGATATTAAAAGTTAATGCATTAAGCTATCTCACTCTTTGGGTAGTCCCCTGAAAATACCTGCCATCTTAATAGGTTCAGTCATTAATCAGACACTTAAGAGTGGCTCAGTGGTAGCAATGCAGCTTATTATTGGATTTGCTTTTTATGGCTATTACTTGAACTCAATCTGGACAGCACATACCCAATGGATATAAAACACCTTCATTACAACCTCTGACTTTTCATCAACATTTTTCAAAAATGTCTCTGAAATAAATGAAACATGTCATAACAGAACTCACCTCTTTACCTGTAGTAATAAAGCTAAAGTGTAAACACAAAAGAAACAAAAATAAGGATAATTTCAAAATTATGTTTTAAATACATTTTTCAAAGAATGTTTTTAGTGTTTAATTCTAAACACTTTGCCCTCTAAGAATAGGTTCTGAGGGAAATAAAAGTTGCATTTTACCACTTTCGATGTTGGAAATGAGGTAGGTGGGCTTATCTTTCACTGAATGGGACTTAGGTTATGGACTAGGATCCAAATAATGACATTATTCAGTCCCTATTCACATATATAATAAGGAACACGGAGAGAATAATTTCAATAAGGCCTTTGTACTTGTGGTTGCAACCATCTATGCTGAGGCAACTATGACTTCTGTGCAAAACAAGTAAGTCCTTATTACTGTATCCAGCTTTTGTATTTATCTTTTTAAAGGTTTTTTATGTGGCCTGTAGAATTTTAACCTCCCTTATCAGGCACCAGCTGAATGTTTTTTTTTTTTTTTGTGTACAACCCTGTTATAGTCACCTTCACTTACCTCATTCCATTGTTAGATCTGGTATTAAGCCTAACCATGATATAGAGTTTTATCTCTCTCAGTATTCAACTGAAGTGGTTATAGAAGTAGTGAATATTTTTCTTCGAATACTTTGGCCACAGAATGTATGAAAATGTCTGAAACATATGGAAGAGATTTGCCTGGAGAGTCTGTTTTCAAGCTTACATTATCACTAAGAAAATGCCTTAAAGTAATTTAAAATGTTTTCTAATTTATCTTGAAGTTATTTAACGGGGACAAAATCAGGATAAAAAAGAAGAAGAAAGTACAGGCATCTTTGCCCATTTATTGTACTGAAACATACCAGAAAACTTGTTAATAATAATTAGTCCATAAGGCATGTGGTATTTCTGGTCTCTGATTGTATTACTGTACCATCTATAAGTTTTGAATTTTGCTTTTTTGGAAGCAGAAATAATAATCTTAACATTTGGAAAAAAAAAAAAATCACCTGAATCACCTTAACTGTCTGTTTCTTTTATATTATATAATATATAATATAAATATATTTTATAATCATTGTTAATACATAATGATATATAAATATACATATTAATACATAATAACTATTATTGATATTAATAAATATAATCTGATATTGTATATCTGAGTGATTATTCATAAAAGGAATCATATTTATCGTAGACGAAATGTTACTTTACAATACAGCCGAGGAACAGGACTTTCAAAACCTTCTAACTGTCCTCTTACTGAGGCGATTAAATGAACCAGATAAGAGATTTGATCACACAGTTCACTACTAAGACAATATATCCTAATGAAATTAATTTGTAGAAACATGACAAGAGCAATTAAATGCAAGTGTTGATCCTGGCCAGTGTATCTTGATGTAGCTTGCTCCAAACCTCTGGGTTGTAAGATTAAAAGACTGAACAGATTTAAAGTTGTTAAAATTACCCTCTCATGTTTATCTACAGTGTATAAACATGTATAAATATTTTTTTTAAATTCTTTGTTAAAAATGACCGAATACAATGTACTTTTAGACCAATCATTGCTAATCAATATATCTTGACTTTTTAGTAGTGAGTATTGTCAAAAACATGTTATTGAATTCTACATTGTACATTCAATCCATTGAAATAAAAATAATTTTTAAAATTCTTGAAAATGTCATTAAATATGTTGTGTAATGAGTACATTCTGTGAAATCTATTTGTAGTCATTCAACGGAAAAAATTAAGAAAAGGTCATTGTACTTTAAAACTTCCAACTTCCTTGTACTTTAAAAAGTAATTTCTAGTGACTTGGATAGCAATTATAGATGCTATACCTATAATAAAAATAATAAATTTAAAAAAAAAGAATTTTTGAAAGATTATATGGAGCTTTTTGTTTATGATTCCAAGTTGATTTTAGACAAAAATCAGTGGTAAGACACAGTAGAATAATAAGGATTAGAATTATTTGCAGCTGGCTCTTGGGCACCATGGATAGTGCATTTTGGTTAGTATCATGTTTCCTTTGAAGAATGTTTTAGAACAGAAATGACACATCAGACTTCTCAGGAGGGATTTCTGTTTCACGTACACAGACACATTTTTCAACGATACTCAATGGTACATTGGGTACTGCCGTTACGGAGGGATTTGAAAAGAAAGATGTCACAAAGCAATACAGAAATATACATTAAAGTACAAAATGTAAAGTAAGGCCAAAAAAAAGTTGGAATATTGTACTATATTAAAGGATTAAATTTTAACTTATAAAAAATATTTGCACTTATAAGACACGATTTAATTATTAAGTAATGAATGATACCTTTCTTCTACATGATAAAATGGGAGCTTGTACATTATGGAAAAATAAGCAAAAGCTTAAAACCAATAACAAACCAGCAATTGTGTCAGTTTCTGGAAGGGATGCACGGACTGATTTTAAAAAGAGATGTAGTAAAACTGATACATAACATGGTGCAACACGGAGTGTTGCTCTGATTCTAGCAGTTATGCAGATGGTCCATGCAGCAGCTCTGACTCGTCAGAAAGGCACAGGAGAAGTGGCTCTAAGGGAGGGCAGTTCCGCAGGGATCTCACAGATGTTTTCAGCAACCATTCTAGGGCCTGCGGGTGTGTCTATACCCTGTCATGGAGAATGGCATAGAGATGCTCAAGCTAATGTCAAGTCAGCTGGGATAGCCGCCTGGCACAGAAAAGCACTGTGTAGGAATACTAATTCAGGCACTAAAATCAGTGCAGATGAATTAGCAATGCTAATCGACATAGATGCTGCCTCAATGAGGCACTTGTACTGCTTTTGGTACTGGTGCTACTATCTCTGCCAAGCTTTCGTGATTGCTTGCATCATGTGGTGCCCCGAGTTCAGGTGGGACTTCTTTTGAATCTACAAGCATGTCAAGTGTTTTCATCTTTCTTCAACTTTAAAACTCAATTTATAGGGACAAAGAATACTAGAAATAAAACTGTTATCAGGGCATATATAACTAGACTTTTTAACCAAAGTTATGAAAATAAATTTAAAAAAATGCGGAAAAAAGAAGAAAGCATTTTATGCATATTACCTAGACAGGAAAGAGTATTTTCCCTATATCCTCTATGGTCTTAGAATTATTCTAATTTTTGAACTTCAATATATACTATATCTGCTATGGTCTTGGAATTATTTTTATTTTTGGAACCTCAATATACATTTTACTCAGAAAAAATACTTTGAGATATTGCCTTGATGAAGTGTAATTATAACATAATCATATGGAATTTTCTAAAAGAATCATGGTGGTCAGTCAGCAAAGTCAAAATTACTATTGACCTTGTTTATGGCAAAGCCTGATAATAACCCTCCACAAAGTGTTATGAAACCATATTTCTGAGAAATTTGAAATGATAAGACTTTTAAATTTCTTTAAAATACATACTTCTGGTGAATTTTTGATTCTCTGATTGTGTTTACTAATCATTATTTAGTGATCTCTAAATACTGGTAACCTGATATTCATGCTGTCTTTGAGATCTGTTTTTTAGTTTTAAGCAAACTATTGCAATCTATTTGCTTAGAGTCCCGTGACAAAAATAAGCAATGAGAACAGCATGTGTTACCGTGATATATTAGAACTCAAGCAATAGGTGTTTTTTCCCTTCTAATCACCAGAATCTGCATTTTATGAAATAGCAAAAATTTATCTTAATACCCCACATGGATTGCATGTACAAGAATTGTGTCCATGTAGTAAAGACAGCTAAAAGCTCCCTTTATAAATGCTGTGATGATTTTTTGGAAGCACTCTTATGTTTAAAGACTACTGCACGTTACAGTCTGCACTTCTTATACTGGAGCTAGTTTTGTCAGATCAACAGAGCCTTGAATATGTTTAGCACCAAGGGAGGCTGACACAGGGTTCTGCTTCAGGGGTTTGTGAGGCTCATTATCATACCATATGAGTTACAATTACACTTCTTGAGAGTAGGAGGATGCTTTGTCAAAATCTCCAGGATGTATAAGATAATATTTGAAGACCTATTTGTAGCTCTGGAACAACAGACAAATGGATATACTGAAAATACATTATGTCTCTGTTTGCTGTGCACTACACTGGTACAGTTGTTTTTATGATAGGATCTATAGTTTCTCAGGGTTCCTATTGTCTCTGCTTCTGTTTAGAGAAGTTTTCATGATATTCCGTGTCTCATAATGATTTGCAGCCCAAATAAAATTTTTATTAAATATATTTTAAAATTAGATTCCCCTAACATTGTTTTAGGTCCCTTCTCCAGGCTCTGATAACAACCAGAGGAAAAAAAAAAAGGATATAATGAAGGAATTCTTCATTTAGGCTTTTCATTTAGCCTTGCTGCAGTCAGTGAGCATTCACCATTGAAATACCTCTAAATTCAGGCTTTTGCACACATGTGACAGAATAAGACATGAAAGGTTACAGTTTGATAAAACACTTCTTTCAGTGCCTGTGCTGACTCAGGCAGTCCCTACAAATCTGGCACTCCTCTTCATTTGCCTTGATTAAAAATAACTAGGGAAAATGGCTTATTTTTACTCTGGATCAATTTTTCAGTCCCATGGCACAGACCTGCAAACAGGTTTACTAGCTTAACTGAGGAGATAGCATAAAGGCTACAATGATTGATGAGAACTCCTTAAGACAATACTGATGCTGAGAGCAATGTTCTTCAAAATACACTGCAAAGACATACATTAAATGACATTCCTTCTTCTGTTGTGTAAATGTGAATAAGAGAAAGGGAAGAGCTCTTTGGAACCAAATATGCATTGATTTTTGTATTGAGCACTACTAATTTTTTGACACTCCTGATACTTGTAGTATGTAGCTTTATTTTTTTTCCATCCATAAATTAATCGGCTTTTATTTTTTTTAAAGTGCAAAACCCCAAGCAGTTAAGAAATTAAAACTATTTTAACCCCAACTACTCTTCCTATGCAGGAAAACCAGACTTTATTAAATTGACTTTTCTATGCCTACATTTATTAAACTGGCCTAATTCAATTTTTTTTTTTGTGTGTCATCCAAGTGCTTATTACTCTTTTTGCTTCTTGAGTTCCTATAGCATGATTTAATACAATTCTTAACATGCTTAATAAATCTTGAATAGATTTTCTTAGGTATCAAAGTACTTCACAGATAACTTACCATTAACAGAACATACCCCGGAGAATGCTGGATAACACATATACCGGGAGCCTCTGTTCTCACAGAAAAATGTGACCTGAAGAATTCTTTTTACTAATGAGTGTGCTCATCAGCTTCCAGAAGTCAATTCTCTACTACATTTTGGGTTATACTGCTTTATTTTACTTCTAACAAGATACGTTAGACTAATGCAACATTGTATACGGGCAAAATAGATGGATACAGTTCTTTGTTTAAATTAAAGTCTAGTACAAGTTCTTCTAAAATCTTAGTTTTAAGATTTTATCCTTTCCAAGGAAAACCAGATAACAATGTCATTGATTCTCTTAATTAAAGTTTCTGCCACTGAATACTTCTTTACAGGAGAAGTACAATAACAATTATAGTTGTGCACAAAGGAGTCTGCAGACTGTGAAGGGACTATTTCAACTGTCTTCTTTTTGAAATCTCAGTAACAGAAGCAATACTTTTATTTTTGCTTAAGAGGTTCTTCAGCATTTCTAATCAATGTCAGATTCATCTCTCTTTTTTTTTATGCCCAGTGGGTTCCCTTTCCTTCATCTGCATGTCATCTTGATTTATTGCAAATATGATTGGACCAAATTTAAGACTACTTTTCTGTATAGTGGTGTGCCAAGAGGATGCCTTCTTGATTGTTTGCCATTCCTTCACAAGTATTTTATTTTTTAATGTAAAATTCATTTTATATTAAAATATCAGAAAACACACACAGTCAATTTTGACCATCAGTCTCCAAACCACTTAAGAAATGTATTCATAGGGTCTCATTGAAATAAAATTTAACATCAATAGGACCAGGGCCACAAAGATGAATTCTACAGTAACACACAGTTTTTGGCTGTTAAAGGCATTTGCCATTGACCTCCTTGTTTTTCTCTTCTAATTTGGAGAAGTTTTCTGACAACCACTTTTAGCTTCAAGAAATATAAATTTTCATTGTTGCATGAGCAGAATTAAGTCAAATTTCCTTGTAAAGGGTATTTATTCTTCTCTGTATTATTTTAATTACTGCTTCAAGGGACTATGTACATTCATGCCAAATACTAAAAAAAAAGATTTGAGGATGACTTTGCAATAAAACTGCTCATATTGTTATTCCGATGCAAGAGTTACAAGTTATTATTCCACTGCTGAGCTTGTTACCTCTTTTCCTTCCAGGAATATATTTGTCTTATTTTTGATTATTATTTTAATTGACAAAATTGTATGTGACCTATTTCTTTTAGCACCTTGTCAAGATAGATTTGCCCCCTCAGCTTTAATCGTAGCCATTTTTATTTTTATCCTGTCTGACTTAATTTTCCTATGTAAGACAAACAGTTGTTCCTGTCTTAGCTACAGTGTATGTGTTTTTAAATACCAAATTAAGAAATACTTATCTAATACTCCATGTTGATGATCCAATGTACTATTAATTCATAGCTCATAAGTTGAAAGAGAGTCCCTTTTAAGAAACAAGGAAGAGTTTAGAGGGCAAGAATAATGAGTCTGAATTTGTACTTTAACTAAAGTTTTTACTATGGGTCACAGCTTAGGAGACTGATTCACAAGTGTGATGGCTTAGCTGAGTTGCTGCAGAAAGGCTTGACCCCGCTGTGTGGCCTGGCTTTCTCTGCCTCCTTTATGCATAAACAGGTCAGCCAACACAAAATGCTGAAGTATCTTCACTTCACAGCTTGGTATGTTAAGGAAAAAAAACCCCAGTGAAAATTCCCTTCTTTCTGTGTCTGTAGTTTGTTCTCAGTGCAAAGGAGTGTAAACCTCCAAATTAGGATCAGGGTGTACAGCTGTGGATAATGTTTTATCTAGCTGTTTATGAATCTGTTAATTCATATTTACAAAGGCTACTATAATTCATATATGAAATATTTTTCAAGGTCACAACATTCTTCACTGCAACGACTTTAAATTTGCTATGGGGTTTTGCTGGACTTTCTCTCTTTCAAGAACAGTCTTTCAAATATTGTAGAAAGCAAACAAAAAAAGTTTGTCAGTAACTAGCTATATTAGATACTATTAGTAACTAACTATATTTTTGTCAAAAATAATAACCTCTTCATATTTCTTATTTTTGTTTTCTAGTTACTCAAATATTTTAGTAGCTGTAGGCTATAAAATCTGTCATTTATTGTAAGAAATGGGGTGGAGTAGAGTTCTTCCTGTCACAGCTGATGACACCTAATTATATACCAGAAAATAGAACTCCCTGGGGAAGAACAGAATTCAAATCATGCTCAAGTGTAATTGTTTAAGGCTATTTTGGATGGTGTGAGTATTTATGAGCTCTATTAATAATAAATGCACTAATGTTGTAGCTCTACAATTTGCAGACAACCTCATCTGACCGTTGAGAAGATGTTGGCTTTCTGGCAATAATGAAAGCACATAAATATTAATATCTTAAGAAAAAAACCCCTAATCACTGCATAATGGTTGAAAGTACATAAAATGTAATGAAAAATATGAAAACAATTGGTTGTTGCAATTTGGGGTAGCTAATTATGTTTCTTCATTTATGATTTAAAAACCAGTAACAACAATCATTACATTTTTACCCTTCAATCAGTTACTTAATTATTTGTTGAATCACAATGTGGGAGAAATATACAGATGCAGAGAAACTTTGTAAGTCTTTGCACATAACTTTTTGGTGTACTTTTTATACCTCTCTAAAAGCTAAATTAATGTCACATGATTCCAGGTAAGTTTAAAAAAAAAAAAAAAAAGAAAGAAATGAGCCCTATGTAAAAGAGCAATTATCATACTCACTTTGTAATTTTATGTTGACAGACACACAGAAGCCCACAAAAATGTCAAGTGTATTGACTATTGTCTTTGCATAACAAAGTTATGGTAGCAGGGGGGCTATGAGAAGCTGCTAGAAGCTTCCCCTGTGTCCGACAGAGCCAATGCCAGATGGCTCCAAGATGGACACGATGCTGGCTAAGGCTGAGTCCATCAGTGATGGTGGTAGTGCCTCTGGGGTGACATATTTAAGAAGGGAAAAACAACCTGCACGATGGCACCTGCAGCCAGAGAAGAGAGGAGTGAGAATATGTGAGAGAAAGTACTCTGCAGGCACCAAGGCCAAGTGAAGAAGGAGGCAGGAGGTGCTCCAGGCACTGGAGAAGAGATTCACCTGCAGCCTGTGGAGAAGACCATGGTGAGGCAGGTTGTCCCCCTGCAGCCCATGGAGGTCCATGGTGGAGCAGATATCCACCTGAAGTCCATGGAGAGTTTCACACCCAAGAAGGTGGATGCACCCAAAGGAAGCTGTGACCCCATGGGAAGCACATGCTGGAGCAGGCTCCTGGCAGGACCTGTGGACTCATGGAGACAGAAGCCAACTCTTGACCAGGGGAAGAATGTGAGGAGTCCTCCCCCTGCAGGGAAAGAATGTGAGGAGTCCTCCCCCTGAGGCAGAAGGAGCAGCAGAAACAGCATGAGATGAACTGACAAAAACCCCCATTCCCCATCCCCCTGCACCTATTGAGGTAGGAGAAGGTAGAGAAAATCAGGAGTAAGGTTAAGCCTGAGAAGGGAGGGGTCAGGGGAAGGGGGTTTTTTAAGATTTGGTTTTGTTTCTCATTATCCTACTCTGATTTGATTGTCAATAAATTAAACTAATTTCCCCAGCTGGAGTCTTTTTTTGCCCATGATGGTAGCTGGTGAATGATCTCCCTGTCCTTATCTTGACCCACAAGCCTTTTATTATAGTTTCTCTCCTCTGTCCAGTTGAGGGGAGTGATAGAGCAGCTTTGGTGGGCACCTGGCATCCAGCCAGGGTCAACCCACCACAGCCAGTAAATGCCTTCTAAGCACCTGTTCCCTGTTTGAAAATGTTCATAATTACAGAGCTTGTTAGCATTTTGCTTGGGGCTATTCTTACTTTGTTACATAATTAATTCCACAAAAATTATATCACACCTAACAAGAAAATAATTCATTCATGGTTTTTACTGTTTATGATCATCGTTATAATGCCTATGGAGCGGGAAAAAATACAAAACTAACACTTGCCTTCATTTCTTAAAATTTGAGGACATGTTTTTTCTACTCTGGTTAAGGTGGGTAGCACACTCCACAATTAGGAAATAAGAAGCACCTTCTGAATTGGGAGTCAGGATAGTTCTGTTCCTTCCACTTAGTTTTACAACAAAGTTTCTGCTTGCTCAGAGACTTCTATGCCAGTATGTGATGTAGGTGCACCCTGGGAGTCCTACACATCATGGGAACTGGGGCAGGAGTGGAGAGAAAGTGTTAGAAAACTTTTACAACTCTGCTAGTCACATATGCTTATTTTCCTGGTGGGTCCAGAAATACTCTGCCAGCTCTTTTACTTTGGTTTTGCTACAGCTAAGCTGTCAGTTATACCAAACAGGGACAGAATATTTTCGTCTCTAAATTCAATCAGCATAACCAGGGACTGTAAAACATTAAAAAAATTAAAAAGACAAAATAATGATGCAAGTTAATTGCTTTTGTCTCCTATCAGTGAATTTAGTAATTCTGTTCAGTAGTATAAACACCTATCTTTATCATCACACAATTTCATATGAAGACTCATGTATTTATGTATCACATCTAAGTGTAAAATAATGGAAGGATCCCCTGGCAGGACAAGGTGGGCATAAAAGCATGAGGATATGAGCAACTGTAACCGGAATGCAAAGCAGTACCAAGGGTATAGCTATAGTTCAAAGTCTACAGTAGCAGCTACAGAGCAGATCTGATTTCTTCCACAGCTTGATACAACTCTATATACTAAGCCACTTTATGAGCTAGACTTTAATAAAAAGATATAGCTCAGAGAAAGATAGTCTGATAAAATTCCTTTCTTCTTCTTCTTCTCTCAGACAATGTACATTGTCTATTTATTTGGGTAATTAACCTGTTTTGCATACCACCCCTCCAACCCAGAGCTTTCTCTTTCAGAAAGATTGAGAGAATCAAACATAAGAAATGTACAAGAACTAAGAATGAATCTTTTTTTTTCTGTTTTTTTTTCCTGTTGTCAAGGCCTATTGTGCAGGTGCTTTTTCACCACAATGCATAGGAAATATGAGAAAACTTTCCTGTGTCATAGGCTTGAGTTGGGATTTTTTTGGGTTATCCCCAAGATCACAGTCAGGCATTTTGTAACTCAGGCACAGTGTAAAAAGGGACATCTGGGACAAAGTTACAAGATCGTTCAGCAAGGAGGCCATTATTTTTTTTTCCAACGGGTAACAAATAATAGTGTCTCTTAGTATTGTCTTGATAATGAATAACCAGTACTGATCTTGTTTCATATGGTGTTGTTCTTTAAGCTTCTGTTGTACTATATGCACATACATATATGTGCGTCCACATATGCATGCATACAAAGACTACTTCAAAATTTTTCTGTTTAGAACTCCACCAGCTAAAAAGCTCTAGCCTTAAGTGGCTCTAATTATCCTATAACTCTTCTTGCCTACATACTCTTATATAGCTACTATAATAGAACTCTGTGATCCCCAAAATTCTAGATATTCATCTCATTTCTAACAAGGCATTACTAGGGTCAAAGGTTCACCCTCATTCACTAAGCAACATTAAACATGAATAATTAGAGATACTCTTGCTATTTTTAAGTAGCTAAGGGAATCTTTTTACTGATAATTTATTTAAACCATTATCAGTGGGATAGTAATATTGAATCCATTAATAATTTTCATTTTATGAATTTCTGTTTTACTTTTCTGAATCAGAAGTGTAAACCTATCCTACTTATACCAATTTCCAGAAACCTTAGGGACTTGTCTTCTCTACTTTCTTTTAATTATGATAAAGCATGGGGTTCACTGCAGTTGACCAGTACATGTTGGAGAAAGTAAGGCATACTTTTCTTTTCTTTGAGCTATTTCCAATAGGAAAAAAAGAAAATCCTAAAGTCTGTAGGTCAGTGTTGGTATAACCAACCAAGATCTACGAATGACACCATTCTTCATTGAAAAGAATGTTCAGGGAATCTTCAGGTTTAAATGCAGATGTCCTTGTTCAGGAAGAACTCTCATACCACTGAAGCTGATGATCCAGGTCTTCTCATAACACTTCCACATCTCTCTCAGGTCAAATGAGTTTCCCTCAAGATGATTTTCTCTTGGGGTAGGGTGCTATTCCACACACAAAGGAACTAGAATCTGTCCAAGTGCACTGTCACTTTTATTAATACATGATGAAATGTTTTCCTGGGTTTAGAGAGTTATATAAACTATAGTGCTTTTTTCCCCCCTCATCTTATCATCCAAATAGTCCTATTTTGTTTCAAACCACTAGTTACTACAGCAAATAATGTACTGAAGAGTGAATATAGATTGCATAACGGTCATCTAGATAGATAATATCTACATGCTATATGAGACCAATGGCTTAGATTTCTGATTTTAAACATATGATGGTTTTCTGAGTAATTTTAAATCTTCTCTGTTTTCTAGCTGTAGCTTTATCTCTGTAAAATATTTGTGTTGTTGTTTAATCACTTATTGTCTAAAAGTATGACATAAAAAAGGCATAATTTGAAGTCAGGTTCTGACTGAATATAAGGGAAAATTTTTTCCCTATTAGGAGTCAAGTATTTGGAGCAGACTGCCCAGACAGGTTGTGAAATCTCCAACCCTGGAGTTTTCCAGACCCAGCTGGACACAGGCCTGGGCAAGCTGATCAACTGATCTATCAGCTGATCCTGGTTTGAACAGGAGGTTGGACTAGAAACCTCATCAGTTTCCTTCCAGACTGAATTATCCTACTAACTTATGCTGCTAATAAAAGTAATTATTGAATGTTAGGTGTATTAAAATTTTCACTTTCTAATTGATTCTTACTTAATCGTAATCTCTCCCCATAGTTTCCCCCAGCCATACATAGAAACAGTACTGTTAAAGTTTACCAGGGACAAGGACTGTGGAGCTTAACACTAGTCTACTATCTTGGAGAACAGAAAGTACTTTCCTCCTGTCTTAGTGCCTAGATGTTTTGCATCTTAGGTACCCTAAATACGACTTTGCGTTTTCTATCATGTCCCATCTCTCCATCTAACATCCAGGTGGTTATAGGCAGTGCAGATTTAATTTTATTTTGGTCTGCCTTGGTATAGATTTTAAAAGAGACTTCACCATGGCACTTTTGCTTCATGGGCTAGGGATAAAATGGGGATTGACAATTTAGTATAGATTTATTTGCAGAACACTGGGCATTTCTGTTGTTCAGTATGTTTTATATGAGATGAAATCTACCTGTGGAAAAATAATCTCTATGGCTTTTCACAGTTTTCTCACCTTTATCCTTAGTCTCCATGACCAGTTAGTAGTTGAAATTCAAAGCTCAGATTTAGTCTTCTTCTCACTCTGCCTGTTTCAATGCTAAATCCACACTTTTATTTCCATTCTATTCTCCCATTTACCCTTTCTGGTCTGGACTGGATTTCATTTGAACTGGGCAGTTTCTTTCTGCTACAGCCCAGTATTGGGATCTCTAGGAGCACACCATCAACAATCTGCAATTGCCATTTAACTGTCCTGGAGCTGCAAACTGAAAAAAAAAGTCCTCCTTTATACTAGAATAGAGAATGTTCTACATAAGCAAAGATGTATGAGGCAATAGTTGCTAATCGTCTTTACGTTTTATATTAACTTCAGTTTTTTAAATGCTTCTGACAGAGTAGATTTTCATACAGAAGACTAAAGGAATATCTTTCAATGGCCACACCCAACCAAGTTCAAAATAACTGCTCCAAACTGTGATGCTATTATATGTTTTTAGAAAAGGCTGGGAATTATTTAACATTGGCAAGAAGTATATTCTTTTCTGTTTTCATTCTCAGAAATAAATGAACTCTTTTATATGACATTAAAGTTTAAAAAAAAAAAAAGAAAAGAAAACCACAAAGAAAATCAGTCTGAAGCAATCATTTGCAATGGAAAATGTATACCCAAATAGATGAAATCTATTGATATTCTGAGCAAATGAAAGCAGAATCTTATAATGAAAATAATCAGACTACCTTAAAAATAAGTGGTATTACCACTGCCTAGTAAAATATCTGTTCAGATATGCTTGGAGAAATTAATGCTCACCACTACTGAAGGCCAGTGTGGTTGCAGAAACAAAGCCAAATCAGGCAACTGTTCTCTCTGCATTTAAATATGATTGTGTTGGAATTATACAGTTTATGTATGTCCTGATGTTGAAATCATAGCAATGTCCTACAGTAACCATCTCTGGAGTATTCTGTGCACACACACTACTGTCATTTTGCTTTCAGTGGCCTTCAGTCACTGTCAGCTATGGACCATTAAATGTTGAACATAGCATGCCATAAGAACAGATTCACTGTCTAGGTCTAGTTCTGGATGGGAGTAGTTAGTATGCATCAATGAAACATTGTGGGACTTGAGATGGCGGGTAACAAGCATAGTATTTTCAGCTTCACTGTATGCAGGGAAAATTCAACTACGCACTCTGATCTCTGAGTGAGACTCTTCTCATTCAGCACCCAGTGAGTTCAGTGTGATCAAAATGTATGTCGCCCAAAGCATTATGGAAATCCACAAGGTCATTCAACATACGGTCTGTCCATAGCTGAAAACTGTCTGTATTTTTACACAACCATTGCAGAGTTGAACTGAAGCTATTTTCATGGCTTATTGGAGACATATATGTGACTCACACTCTGATTCAGTTCACTCTTGCCTGATGCACCTGATTATTTGAAAAACTATCAGGTTGCAAAACAGCAGGAATATTTGCCCATGCACAACTGTCAAACTCTCTGGTCATGGGCATGCATCTGATATGCTCAAGAAGTTTGTAGTGCCATCTACAGTTCATTCATTGACTGGTGGGGATCTTCTACAAGTTTGATAACTGAACATGGCTTGGGCTGGCGTAACCCTTCCTGTGCAATTTGGATTATAAATGCTATTCACCTTGCTTTCCCTCTTCTTCTCTAATGCACTGACATCTCTGTAAACCGACAGCAGAAACAAGAGTTCTGTCTGAACGCTGGGGATTATATTTTACTGATTCTTGACATGCAGATGCTTTCTAAATAAATCTTGTCCTACATTTTTCATTTGTTAATATCTCTTTCCCATAGGTTAGCCTCCTTTGTAGCGAATGCTGGCTTCTTCATTCCTTCACTATTGCTGTCCTTCTGACCAACTACAACAGAGACAAATCCTGTGCCTGAACAATGTAGCTGGAAGGGAACTCTGTCTTTTCACTGCACAGCCTAACACCAGCCTGTATAGGTGCCTATGTCAAGATGGTTGGGTATCAACTGGAGTTGAGTGGATATCAACTGATGGATGGATACCAATTTAGGAAGCATTTAAACCTTTGCAGTATGAATTTGAATCAACCCTGATTGGCCAGATCTTAGGCTTCTGTATTTTCAGTTTCCCTATTGCTTTCTGAGACCTGGCTGATAGGTAGATTTTTCAGTATAATCCTTGCTCTATTTTCCAATCTCTAGATGTCAGTTAGTGATCTCTCAGTTGTGGTAGTGTATGTATGCAACTGAAACGATCCCATAAAGTTACAGAAGAAAAAGATTTTTCTAATGATAACGTTGCCTACTATTTCTCTGTTGTCCGAAAAAACAAAATTAATTTTTCAAGAGATTTAAGAAATGATACACATTTTCTTCTGCAAATATTGACTATAAAATGCAGACTCATAGAAGGCCAAAATAGTTTCAAATTGTTACTATTTCAGCTCAGTACAGTAGAATAAGGCCTAAGTAAATTCTACTATTCTCCCAATATCTTCTTCAGCTGCAACTTAAAATGGCCTGATTAGATAGCAGCTCAGGCTACCTAGCTAGAAGGAAATAACTTTTCATTCCTATCTCTTTTCTGAGCCTTCAGCTTCTGTTGCATACGCATGAACTCCGAATAGTGTTCTCCAGTAAACAGTTCCTTTAGAATGCAAATATCTCTGAAAATAATTCTGCCACACTGAATCTGGATCCATTAAGCCCCACCCTGTAAGAGAGTTTATTTGTCATTTATTTGAAATAGATATGAAAAATACATTGCAAAAAACAGTTCTATTTTAGAATGCTATTAACTCATTAACTTCCACAACCAACTACATAAAGGGTGTCTGCAAGGAATGTGTTTGTCAATTCTTTGCTCAGCTGTGCTTTGTGTTCAGTAGTAACCCAAGCTAGAGTAATCATAGGGTAATCAGAGTCAATAATGATGCTGCAAGTGACCTCTGGATATCATGTGGTCAAATCCTAGAATGTAACTCAGGTTGTTTAAGACCTTGACCAGTCAAAATATTTCCAACAACTGATATTTCAAAACCTCTCTGGAAAAACTGTTCTAGTGTTTAATCATTTTCATTAGGACTTTTTTTTTCATATGCCTGGTGAAAATTTCGGCTTGTGCCTATTGTCTCATGCATGTTACTGTGAAGAGTCTGGGCCTGTCTTCTTTGTAACCCTCTTCCATGCAGTTGAAATTTTCATCTAAATCTTCCCTTATCTTTCTGTTTTCCAGGCTAAACAACCCAGCTCTCTCAGCCTCTTCTTGTGCAACATATGGTCTGACTCCCAACATTCTTAATGCTTCTCCACTGGACTTGCTCTAGTTTCTTCAGCTCTAGCATTGATGACCTGAAAGCCAGGTCATCAGATACACCAGATACTATATTTCATATGTGTCTCAATAAGTTCTAAGTACAGTCAATAATTGTCTCTGTCAACCTGAAAATTATGCTCTTGTTATTGCAGCCCAGTACACAGCTAGCCTTCAGCACTGCAGGAGCACAAGCTGGTTCATTTTTCACTTCATCCAGCAGAAGCCCCAGCTGTCCACCAGCCTGCGCAATTGTATGGGATTTTTCAGAAAGCTCGGCAGTCAGGTCCTGGGTCAGGAGGTGAGACTTTTTCACAGAATCAGTTCATTTGGGTCCCAGGAAGGGAGAAATCTGTAACATCACTTATCGACACCAAGCTGTCCTAAAGCCTTGTTCACTTCAATGGCCTATAAAAAGTGGAGAAAGGGCAATAGAGGAAATTTTGTACTCCCTTCCTCTGAACTTGTCTGAAACTTGCTATGCTGCTTTCTACTCCACAAGAAGGAGGAAAGAGGAACACTAACAAACTTCTGTAACTCTGAATTTATATATTCTGTAACTCTGAAATTATATTAATTTATAGGATTTTAGCATTATTTTCACTGTAAAAAACAGAATCAAAAGCCTTCAAGATTTTTTTTTTTAAACTTATCCATTAAATTAGACCACCTCATGTCCACAATGACAAAAAATTCTGGAAAAAATTAAAATAAGTGCACTGTACCAGACCTAGTTAAAAAAAATAGCAGTAATATTAAAGCTCAATGAATGCAAAACTACTAAAAGTGCTTACTATATTTTGTTTGATTATTTATTATGGATTACCATGAAGAAAATGCAGTTTATAATAGCAAGCTCAGAATATAAATAGAAGGTCTTGAGATACAGGTTCAATTCTTACTGTTTGTCAAAAGACTAGATCTGTTTTATTAAATTGGTCTCCTTTATCTTTCGTGCCAATACAATATATTAAAATGTTTTTGCTTAATATACTTTATGAGCTCTACTAGTACACTGTTGTAACATAGCCCATTATTTTACTCTCTCATTTCCATGATTGTTCTTTTTTTTTTAATATTTCAGTTACTTGCAAAGCCCAAAAATTGAATGGTCAGCAGAGAGAAGCATAATAATAAACAACAACAATAAACTAAATTACACAGGGAACCATATAAATGGCAGGCAGTAGATATTGCTGTCTTTTTCTGGATAATCAAAATGAAACCTGAAATGTCACATCATTAATCTATTTCTGGTAAAATTAAAAATAGTGGAAATCCTCTGTAGTTTTAGACGATTGTGATATTACAACCCTATTGTTCTTTCTAAACACTTTAATAGCTTCCATTTAAAAATTAACTCAATTAGCCAATTAATTTAATTTTAATTAATTTTAATTACATAGCTTTTTAACTACATAATTCATTACTAAGGAGGAATAATACCCACATTTATTCTCATTCATTATGAATTCTTCCCCATGTGACATTATTAACTTTAACATACTATTGCTAAGAAATATATCACCATAGCACACAGTAAACATAAAACCTTAGAGCAGCAACACATTTCTTTGAGTTTTTGGTTAAAACTCAGCATTAGAAAGCCAGTTCAGACTTACAGGTTTTCCAGCTGCAGTTCACAGTTCTTATTTAAACAAAACATAAAGCCTGCAAAATTTCTTCTGCTTCAAAGCAGCAAAGAAGTTCAGAGCCAAGTTTTTATGAGTGTTAACAATGACACAGTGTGGAGCCATGGCAGTTTACATCAGCCAACAATCTGGCCTCTGAGAAAGAAAAGAGTCAAAGAAGTGACTACAATGTTATTATATGTTATTTTAAGTCCACAAAATTAGTTTGATGTCAGTGTATTAAATGGTATAAATGAGTCAACAGATAGGAATAAAACAGATGAGAATCAAGACTACCTCCCCAGTGCAGCACAGAAGGAAGCATCTTCCTGGTCACTGGTCAGCACAACTAGTGTGTCCTGAAGACTTCCCTCACGTATTCCAAGCAGGGAAAGAAAACAAGGGCATTGTGTTGAGAAACGTTCTGACTGATGCCCCAAGAGTTATTGTCAGGGAGAAAATTACCAGTGTCTAATAGAGACTTGATAAGTCTCTATTATGAGTTGATAAGTCTCTATTATGAAGTTAGGAGAGGCAATGGGGAAACTGTGTGTGGATCCCCCAGATGCATTTGAAGCCTGCTAGTAGGTTAAGGAAAGATGACTACTTTGGTTGTTTGTTATAGTCTGTATGAGTTTCAGCTTCTGGTTAAATGTGACTCTCAACTACTTTTGAGTTGTTAGAGAGGTGATACAGCCAGCATATTTTTTCATCTCAGCTAAAGTATTAGAGTCTTATCTTTCAAATTGTAAAGGAAATGTGTCAAATTGTTCAAGGAAATATTTCTACCTTCTAGCCTTTAAATCAAGGTACACTTCTTTCTGCTGACTTGCAGTATTTAAACTCAGTCATTCCTACATGAAGAAAATCCACATCAATAATGTATTAAAACTGTCACATAGGAAGTCCCAAGCATCTCCCTCTTTCACAGAATCGCAGAATCAAAGAAAAGCAGGGATGGAAAGGGATCTACATCATCTGCATCAACTCCCCTGCACAAAGGAGTGTCTGCTAGAGCAGACTGATTAGGGCCATGTCCTGTCAGGTTTTGAATATCTCTGAGGATGGAGACGCCTCAACCTCTCTAGGCAATCTGTCCCAATGCTCAACCACCCTCACAGTAATTTTTCAAATTTTTTTTTGTATGTTTAAACAGGATTCCTGTATTTCTGTTCATGACCATTGCCTCTTGTTCCTTCACTGGGCACCACTGCAAAGAGTCTGGCTCTGTATTCTTTGCCGTCTCTCATCAGGTATTTATACACACCGATAAGATCCCTCCTTGAGCCTTCTCTTCTCCAGGTGAACAGTCCCAGCTCTCTCAGGCTCTCCTCATGTGACACATGCTGCAGTCCCTTAATTATCTTTCTGGCCTTACACTGGACACACTGACACACTCTGTTAAGTGTAAGTCTCCCTTGCACTGAGGAGCCCAGAGCTGGACACAGCACTCCAGATTGGGGCTCACCAGTGATGGATGGAGGGGAAGAATCACCTTTTTCAATCTGCTGCCAACACTCTGCCTAATGCAGCCCAGGATGCTGTTGGCCTTCTTTGCCACAGGGGTGTATCACTGGCTCATGTTCAACTGGGTGTCCACCAGGACTTCTAGGCACTTCTCAGCAAAGCTGCTTTCCAGCTTAGCAGCCCCCAATATGCACTGGAACTTGGGGTTATTCCTGCACAGGTAAAGGACATTGTACTTCCCTTTGCTGAACATCATCAGATTCCTCTCAACTCAGTTCTTCAGCCTGTCAAGGTCTGCACGATCATCTGGTGTATCAGACTCTCCTCCCAGTTTTGTATCATCTGCAAACGTCCCGAAGGTGTCCTCTGTCCTATTGGCCAGGTCATTAATGAAGAGGCTGAATAGTATTGGGCCCAGTGTTGACCCCTAGGGTACACCACTAGTAACTAGCTGACAGATGGACTTTATGCCACTGATCACAATACTTTGAGTCTGGCAGTTCAGCCAGTTTTCTGTCGACCTCACTGTTCACTCACCTAGTCTATATTTCATCAGTCTATGATGATCTTACAGGGGGTGGTGTTGAAAGCCTTGCTGAAGTCAAGATAAACAACATCCGCTGCTGTTTCCTCCTACACTGAGTTCATAATTTTAGCATAGAGAGTGATAGTTGTTCATGTATAATTTTCTCTTTGTATATCCATGCTGACTGCCTCCAGTCACCTTCTTCTCATTCATGTGCTTGGAAATGGCTTACGGAGTTTTTGCTCCATCCCCTTTCCAAAGATTGAGTCAATGCTGACGAGTCTATAGTTCCCCCGATTGTTCCTTTTTGCTTTTCTTGGAGATGAGGGACATTTGTTCTCTTCCAAAACTCAGAAATGTACCCCAAGCATCATAATCCATTATCATTATCATTATTATTATTATGATGATCATTATCATTAAAGATGATAAAGAGTGGCCTTGCAATTAATTTGGGCAGCTTTCTCAGCACACATGGATACAAACCCTTCTCTACTGAGTCTTCTGGCCTCTGGACATTCCTACAGGTCTTGGGACCCAGGGATTCCTGAAGGCAAATTTCACTATTAAAGACTTAGGAGAAGAAGGCTTTGAGTATCTCAGCTTTTTTATGATCTTTGTCATCAGGTCTCCTGCCCCATTCAGCAGTGGGTCCACATTTTCTCCAGTCTTTCTTTTGCTGCCAATGTACCTGTAGAAGCCCTTCTTGTTGCTCTTCATGCCTTCTTGTTGCTCTTCAACTACAGGTGGGTTCTGGCTTCCCCAGGCCTATCCCTGCACACTTGAACAGTAACAATTTTTCCAGATGCAGGTCTCCTCCAACACACCTGCTAGTTTAGTTTGAAGTTTGCTGGTGAATACATACACACATATGTACACACATGTACAGACACTGGAAATAGGAACAGAACCAGATCTTTCCAGCTGCTGGTACTTAGATCTCTTGCACGTTCATACTCACCTTATAAACCAGTTCCTCTCTTTCAGATTCATTGCTGTCTACTGAATATGTTAACATTAGATGTTTTGCACATTCTCTGTAATGTTATGGAATAGGTAAAGGAATGAAATCACATGAAAGCCCTTGTGATTCTGAAAACTAAAACAGCCTCTTAATGTTCAGTGCTCTATAGCAGTATAGTAAATTTTGACAAAAGAACAGAAGCAGATTTCTACTTAACAAATGAAACAAAAATTGTAATCTTTTTAATCTATAAAGCCTATGTGGTCTGAAGCTAACTTTTTTCCTCACAACTTTTGACAAGAAGAAAATCCCCTGGTACTGCTTGCAGTGCAACACTATTTTCACACTGCTAAACTGCAGCCAACATTCTATCAAAGCTTCAAGAGTATGCCAGGTCTTTCTTCTCAGTATAATATCCCTGACAGTAGAGCAAATATCGATGACAGCATTAAATGTCTTCTGGCAGGGCTTTGCTAAATCTGCAAAAAAAAAAAAAAAAAAAAAATTAACCGCTCAGTAAAAGCATGCATGAATCGTTAAAGTCAGTACAAGAAAAAAAAATGCGTTATGTGCAAATTAAAACATGAAATAATTGTAAGCTCTGTACTTTTTTTTTTTTAACTCTTTCTGGAATGGCTAGTGATGAAGCAAAATCTGTGAATAAAACATACAATGGCAGAATGGGTAAAGCAGAAGGTGATATGCTAATCTTAGGACAGCTTTGAATTTTTAGTAGACACTTTTTATAGTATTTGAGGGATACTGAATAGAATGACAGTAAGAAAGTGGCAGGTATTGCTCTAATAACTCCCATAACAGCTTGCTGAGGAGCACATTGAAAAACATAGTAAATTTTGAAGAAGACAGTTGAAACTCCTTCTGCTGAAAAACGGGTGGTTATTTTATATACTGGTTTTAATAAACACAGCAGAATATCAAACATGAAAAAGTCATGTAACCTGGCTACACTATCTGGTATGAAGTTAATGATTTTTCCAGTACTGGCAATCTGGACAGGATTATAAAGATACTCAATACAACTGCTAGTGCCCTAGTAGGTCATAATGCAATGTGTAAAAAAGTGCTCTATCCAGGACCATCCATTTGTTTTCTGTCTCTTCTTTTTATTCCTCAAATTCCCTGAGTAACTGTAAGAATAAATTGTGGCTGAGACCTGAGAAATATATATATTTTGCTTTTGTATCAAACTCAGTAGTCAGTTGCTTTTGTATTGTTGGAAGTCACCTAAATAATAATAAAAGGGCAGTATGGAAAGACATCCCTGCATGCATTCATTTTTGAATCAGAAAATACAGTGAGTCTTGAGTACAAGTAATGTCAGTTATTTAAACTACCTTCTCAAGTATTTATTCAGAGCTCATGTCCATAGAGCAGGTGAGGATATAGTTACTAGACATTAGGCAAAGGCAGAATACCAAAAACTTTTTTACAAGTAAAAAGGAAGATTTTTTTTAGTCTCAGAGTTGTTGATAAGGCTGTTGCTGGTGATACAGACTTATGGTAAAGACATTGGTTATTTACAGTGTAATTGTAAAATAACACTGCAGTGTTACCACGATTTACTATGTAGTTTATGCAAAATACCAAGTGGTATTTTACAGTAGCTGGGGAAATAATGCCACTGTTCATTCTAGCCTTCTGACAGTGCCAGTGATTTAGAATGTCACCTGAAGATGAGAGGTTATGGAGTAAAAAGAAGGCTTTTGCTCATGTATCTTCCCCTGACATCCCACTACAACTTACATGTCTTGACATCCTTGACTTAAAGTACAGAATAAAATGGCCTTGCATGACACTGGCACCATTTTGCTATAAAACCAGTTATATTTTACCTATGGGGAAAATTTTAATAGAAACAGATAATTAAGTCATCAATATTATCCATCATGGTTTCCTAAAGGTTTATTGACTATTGGCATATCCATTTTTAGATGCCTAACTTAGCACCCTGTTCAGAAACTAGGTACTTCACAAAATGAGGCACATTTCAGGTGTTATTCTTTAGCAGCCCAGTAATAATATACATCTTTCCTATTAATACAAATTTTCAGAGACTTGTTTAAAATACGCTAGACTAGAAATCAAAGGGAAGTCAATAAGAAGCTAAGGATAAATAATATTAGAAGGATCTCTGCCAACAGTGTCAAGAAACAAATAATAAAATAGCAGCAGGTAAGGGTGAAATTCTTCTATATATTTAGTTATCTAAACAGGTGGTGTTCAGAAAGACTGAATACCTAAACTCTCAGGAACTTCAGTAGTAGTCCACAGAAATAAATATTCCTAAAATACAGATAACAACTTAATATTTTCTTCAACTTAGGAGGGCAACCCTCTACTAAAAAGATGTGAGTGAAGCTAGCAGTTCTTAGGCCATATGTTTCTTATCTGACTACCTACAGTAGGTTCACAAATCCTAATAGACCTGTTTATTAATTTCAGTAGAAACTTCAGGTACAAATAATGTCTTTGTGTACTAAAAACTTGTTTTCTTGTATATGTATCTATGGATCACTGACGATAAGTGAATCGCCCGCAGCTCCCACTGACTTCAGAAGATAAGGTTCAGTACTTCTGAAAATCAAGTCATTAACCAAGCAACTTTGGCCTAGTCTGCTTTTTTCTTTCTCCTAGGACTTTTTCTTGAGTCTCTTCCCCAGTAATGAAAATATTGTGAGTTTGTCCACTGTGTGTGCACACAAACTCACAAGAAGGCACTTGCATTCTCATCAGATTTTTTTTTTCTGACTCTTCCTTTCCTCTAGCTCCCCCCAAAAACAAAAGAGCAAACAAATGTTCTTATTCAGGTAAAAAGTTCTTACTGTGTCACTTCCAAAAGAGGACAATGAGAGAAAGGATAAAGGAATGAAATGGAAAGTTTCACAAACAAACAATCCTGAACCACAGAGACAAAAGAATAGTTTGAGAGTGTGATCAGTCTCATCTGTGAGTGTTTCCCTCCTCTCTGAGGGTCTTGATGGTCTCTAGTTTGAGTTTGCTTGTAAGTCTCATGTCTTTCACGCCCTCGGGACTTATTGTTTGGTTTGATCTAAGTGCAGAATTAAACTGTATGACATATACTTACGTTCCTAAAAGTTAACTTGTAGGTTTAATATTCTATGATTTTGAGATTACGAGAGTTCTGGTTACTGGCCTCCCTTTGAATATGCAATACAGAATTTGGTGGTGTTCTGTCCTATGTGAAAAGAAACTGCTGGAGAATTGCAGAGGTACTAATTCACAGGCACATGTATCTGGGATGGCTGAAGTGCTAAGCAGTCCTAGCTCTTTACCAGGTCCGTCTGACAAAATTTATTTTTCCAAACATATGGATATCCTGAATTTATCCTGAATGGGATATTTGTATCCTGAATGGGATACTTGTTCACTCCTGACATGTTTACAACCTAGACTATTAATATAAGCTGCTTAAAGAAATTTAGGAAGCTGACACAAATCTGCTGGTGGACTAAGGAGGACCAATGCTACTTTAATATTCTGTCTGCAAACTGTGACGTCCCAAGAGTGAATACATATTCTGCTTAGCCATCTCTGTTGCCAAGGTGGTGCTTTGTCAGATGGAGCAGGGCTTGGGGCAGTATTCACCTGAGCTGTGCCAACCAGTACGTTATTAAGTCATTAATAATGCAAATGCATTCCAAATAGCTTCATTAACAAATACACAGGGTTTATGGCTAAATTACAGGAAAAAAATAATTGAAATACTAACAGTTGCACAACAGAAAGTGTTATAAAAATTTAAAATTGCGTTTCATAAAAAAAAAGTGAAGCCTCTTCTTTCCAGTACTGCTTTTTACAAGAGAATTTATTTAAATATGTGTCTTCATAGTGCACACAGTTGTATAAGGAATATAACATTTGTTCCAGAAACAGTAGGTTTTTTCTTTTCTTTGAGAATACATATTAAGCTCAGTCTGCTTTTCTTCAGTTATTCGGATAACTTAGCTGATAGATATCACGATATTATGGAAATTATTAATGCTATAATCTGAATAAAGCCTGTCAAGTGTACAAGAGATATAGAGAAGCTACAGAAATGTCATTTCCCACTGAATAATCCTCCTGAAGAAAAGTAAAATTAATCTGATATATTTATGTTAATAGCTCAGAATGGATCAGAGATCTCAGGTCTTTGACTTGGTAGATTTCCACTAGGACTGTAGGAATATGGGAATCCTCTATTACAGACCAGGCATTTGTATTCCCAGAAGGTGTTTTACTTCCATTTTAAGATCAGGATATACTCTAAAAAGTAGGTTTAACAGTGTGTTAATAATTTCTTTTTATTACCTTGACATTTCTTGGAATAAGGCCACTATTCCACAATTAAGCTCTCACATGTAAAACCTCGGTCTTGATCCAAACCGCATAGGCTTCATGTATTAGCAAAAGGGAACAAATTTGACTAACTTGTGATCTAAGTTACTGTTTCTCATAAGTCAAAATATCTCTTATCTCTTTGAATCTGAGAAACAAATTCTGTTATATGCAGCTGAATTACCATCACCAGTATAACTGACCTAAGTGTGCGTAACAGGTGTAAAACCAGGCATCACTGAATAGGCTGAGAAGAGAATCTGCCCTTCTGCTCTGGTGAGACCCCACCTGGAGTCCTGCATCCAGCTCTGGAGCCCTCAGCACAGGAAAGACATGGACCTGTTGGAGCGGGTCCAGAGGAGGCCACAAAAATGATCAGAGGGATGGAACAGCTCTCCTGTGAGGACAGGCTGAGAGTTGGGGTTGTTCAGCCTGGAGAAGAGAAGGCTCTGGGGAGACCTTATTGTAGCCTTCCAGTACTTAAAGGGGGCTTAGAAGAAAGATGGGACAGAGTTTTTAGCAGGGCCTGTTGCAATAAGACAAGGAGTAATGGTTTTAAACTAAAAGAGGGCAGGTTTCAACTAGATATAAAGCAGAAATTTTTCCCAATGAGAGTGGTGAAATACTGGCACAGGTTGCCCAGAGAGGTGGTAGATACCTCCCTGCCTGGAAGTATTCAAGGTAGTTAATCATTATTGATTCTAGCTGAAGCATATGCTTAAAGTCAGAATGATCTAACTATTTTAGTTTTAGGAAAAGGTCTATTTAATCAGAAAATATTGGCTTTCATCTTTTGTTTTTTCTTCTTTATCTGGCCTATATGTATTTTAAGTCAAGCTATTCAATACTTTTTCACCTCATAATAGACAATACTATCAATAGATGATAGCATAGAAATAAATTCATGCATGTTATGTCAGAAATATTGAATTTTCTTCCATTTTTTTATTTGAACTTTTCTCCATATATTACAATGCCTTGTTGCTCTGTCTCTGTTTTAATGCAGAAAACAGATTTCTTACCTGATGAATCAGCTCTGCCAAACCTCATATATTTTAATGCCTGAACAACTCTTGGAGTAATAATGAAAACTGCCACTTCCTAACAGGTGTTACATCTAGTGAAAAAAGCAAATTTTGCATGTGGATTTATAGACTGCTGAGACTTAGTTGCAGCTCTTTCTTATTCTGCTAGAAATTTATTAATAATAACATCAATGTCAATTATAACTGAATAAATTGATTTTTTCCCTATTTTCATATCCATCTATTTCAATTATGGAGCAAAAGAACTAATCTTTAATTGCTAAGGCCTCCAAGCATCTAAAGCATTAACTGTGAGTAGTCAGCTAATCAAAATTTTTGGTGGTCCATAGATAACATAAATAGTATAAGATTTTCTACCCTGAGAACAGTAGTCTATTCTCTTATTCTCTTCCTTCCTTCCTTCCTTCCTTCCTTCCTTCCTTCCTTCCTTCCTTCCTTCCTTCCTTCCTTCCTTCCTTCCTTCCTTCCTTCCTTCCTTCCTTCCTTCCTTCCTTCCTTCCTTCCTTCCTTCCTTCCTTCCTTCCTTCCTTCCTTCCTTCCTTCCTTCCTTCCTTCCTTCCTTCCTTCCTTCCTTCCTTCCTTCCTTCCTTCCTTCCTTCCTTCCTTCCTTCCTTCCTTCCTTCCTTCCTTCCTTCCTTCCTTCCTTCCTTCCTTCCTTCCTTCCTTCCTTCCTTCCTTCCTTCCTTCCTTCCTTCCTTCCTTCCTTCCTTCCTTCCTTCCTTCCTTCCTTCCTTCCTTCCTTCCTTCCTTCCTTCCTTCCTTCCTTCCTTCCTTCCTTCCTTCCTTCCTTCCTTCCTTCCTTCCTTCCTTCCTTCCTTCCTTCCTTTTCTTCCCTTTCTTTCTTCCCTTTCTATCAACTTATTCATTAATCCAGAGTTGATATTTTAATGGCACCACTAAAAGAAGATGAAAGGATGACATGGGTATTTGTGGCACTGGAATATTTTGGACAAGGAATACACTTACAGTCATGTTTGCATATGTTTTAGAAATACTCTTCTTTTCCTGCTTCTAATTAGGAAGAGGCAAGCTCTTACAAACCTGCATTGAACAATGGAAAACTCTAAAAGTTCTTATGTATTTGCATCTGGCTTCCACACAGTTCCACTTTACAGAGAACCGTGAAATCCATAGACACATCTACGATTTGCTTTACCTAACAAAAATCTACTGTAATAGAGTAGCCTTACAGCTAGTATTCTGACTTGTTCGGCCAGACTATTTGCTGAGTAAGCCCCAAGCTGCAATATTTACTCTGAAATGTTTTCTATTCCAATGTCAGAGATTTCAGTCAGGTTCTGTATTATGGGAAAATATTGGGAAAACTTAACTAAACTGGGAGAATAAAGGAGATTTTAAACAATCAGACAAATACAATTAAAAATCACTGGGTTCCAGGAAAAAAGAGGAAAAAAAAGCCAAGCAAACAAACGAAGAAAGAGATTAGATAATGTTTTTGAAAATCCACTTTTCTGAGTTTATCTTAGATTCAACATTAGATCACATCTACAATTATACTTGGCCATAAAATATAGAAAAATGTTTATCCTCTAGATGGGCACAAATTACAACTTTTTACTTGACAGAATTACATTTCACTTTTTTATTTAGTACACATTGAACATAGAATTAAGAAACAATAAATAGGTTCAAGGGAAAGTGTGGAGAAATAGAGACCTTCATTTGTTAATCAGTATCAGGCAAATGAAAATGGTACTTAATATTTTTGATGTGTCGAGCTATCAAACAGTCACATATATAAAACTCTACTTCTAAGGATATCATTGCTTCAAGAAAAGTCCAAGAGAAAGGGAGTGTTAACACCTATAACTAACTTCCTAGTGCAAGAAGAATTTTTCATCTTCTGTAATATCTACAAGTCTTATTAAAAGTATGCGTGTAGGACCTCTTATATATTCCAGTGCTAAATCAGCTGATTTGAAGTGACCTTAAAATCATATAATCTTAGCAGAAAAGTACATGAGAAATGCTTAGCTGTGTTAGTCCAAGGGTCTTCCATACAACTTGTAGTCTGCATCTGACAGGCAGAACAACAAAAGCTACTGTGAGGTAATATGCAAGTCCTACCACTTTCTGCAGCTCTTTAACTTCCTTTTTTCTCCGCTAAGCACTGTGTTAACGATGGTAGAAAACAGAACCTTGCCTATATTCTTCGGTATCTGCTTTGTTGTCTTGCTTGTGAATTTGTTTAAACTCTATTTGAACGTGTTGGTTTTGCCTGTTTCTGAAACCTCTCATGGCAACAAATTCTAGAGGTGTATCATTTGCATTCAAAACAAAACAAAACAAAACAAAACAAAACAAAACAAAACAAAACAAAACAAAACAAAACAAAACACCTTTCTTTTCTGTTTGATCACTGAAACTCTTAGTTTCACTGAGTGCCCCCTAATTACAGAACTGCAGGACATCATGAAAAACAAACCTATGTACAACCTATCATGAATTTGTAAGGCTTAGTCAGATCTCCATCCCTCTTACCCAAAAATGAGTCCTGGCCTCATTAGCCTCACCTCAGTAGACACTTGTTCAATACCTCCATCACTTTGGTTGCCTGCACTTTACCTTCGCTAATATGTCTTTCTGGAGAAGTGAAGTGCAGATAGCACTCCCAATGTGGGCATGCTGTGTTTTTTTATAACAGCAAAATGACACCACCTGTTTTGCTCTCAGCAATGTGTCTGATGTTGCCCAAATGTTGTTTTTTGGGGTTTTTTTGGCCTATTTTGATTCCTCTGCACATTCAGGTAATGATTACAAAGATGTGGCTGTGGCCATTCCAAGATCTCTTTCTTAATTTATAACTGTCTGGCTTGAGTTCAACATCACTAAACATAGGCTAGAGTATTTTATGATTGCAGTCAGCTGTAGTCCCCAGTGACTGGAGAAAAGAGAATATTGCACCCATTTTTAAAAAAGGTAATAAGGGAACTACCGACTAGTCAGACTCACCTCAGTGCCTGGGAACATCATGGAACAGATCCTCCTGGAAGTTTTACTGAAACATATGGAAGACAGATGATTAGAGACAGCCAACGTGGCTTCACCAAGGGCAAATGATGCTTGGTCAATCTAGTGGCCTTTCATGATAGAGTGATTCCATCAGTGGACAAGGGAAGAGCTACTGATGTCACCTACCTAGATTTCTGTAAGTCCTTTGATACAGTCCCATGCAACATCCTTCTCCCTAAATTGGAGAGAGATGGGTTTGATGGATAGACTGTTAGATGGATAAGGAATTGGGTGAATAGCTGACTCTGAAGAGTTATATTGGGTGGCTCAATGTCCAAGTAGAAACCACTAATGAGTGGTGTCACTCAAAGGTCTGTACTGGGACCAATACTATTTAATATTTTCAACAGTGACATAGGCAGTGGGATTGAGTGCACTCTCAGCAGGTTTGAGGATGACACCAAGCTCAGTGGTGCAGTTGATACTCTAGGGGGAAAGCATTACATCCAGGGGGACCTGAACAGGGTTGAACCCATGTGAACCTCAGGAATTTCAACCAGACCAAGTTCAGGGTCCTGCACCTGGGTTGGGGCATCCCCTGGTATCAATACAGGCTGGGGGATGAAGGGATTGAGAGCAGCCCTGCCAAGAAGGACCTGGGGGTACTGGTGGATTAAAAGATGGACATAAGCAGGCAACATGCACTCACAGCCCGGAAGGCCAACTGTGTCCTGGGCTGCATCCAAAGAATGTGGCCAGCAGGGTGAGGAAGGTGATTCTAGTCCTCTACGCACTCTGGTGAGACCCCACCTGGAGTGCTGCATCCAGCTCTTCTGTGCTGTGTTTTCCAGCACAGGAAAGACGTGGACTTGTTGGAGTGGGTCCAGAGGAGGGCCACCAAAATGACCAGAGGGATGGAACAGCTGTCCTGTGAGGACAGGCTGAGAGAGTTGGGGTTTTTCAGCCTGGAGAAGAGAAGGCTCTGGGGAGACCTTATTCCAGTATTGAAGTACCTAAAGGGGGGCTACAAGAAAGCTGGAGAGGGACTTTTTACAAGGGCATGTAGTGATAGGACAAGGGGTAAATTCAGATTGTATTTAAGGAAGAAATATTTTGCAATGAGCATGGTGAGACACAGAAACAGGTTGCCCAGAGAAATTGTGGGTGCCCCATGCCAGGAAACATTCAAGGTCAGGTTGGATGGTGCTTTAAGCACCCTAATCTAGTGGAAGATGTTCCTGTTTGTTACAGGGTTGGAATAGATGATCTTTAAAGGTCTCTTCCAAAACAAGCCATTCTATGATGCTATGATTCTATTTTTAATTCAGTACATTACTTCATACTTCATTTATTACTATTACTTTATCTACCTTGAAACTCATCTACCATCTTTTTAAGCTGTGTTATATCCTTCTGCATTGCCTTTTCAATTGCACAGCATTTAACTAACTGAAAGAAGCTGCTACATGAATGAAATTCTATATAAATGAGATTTTGATTGATTTACTCTGTGTTGTTATCTCTCTAGATCGTGTTACTTTGTGACTCGAACAATTTTTTTAACTTTGGACAAAACTGCTCAGATGATTTAACCCAGAATATCTCCTATGTTCTTGTTAGCATAGTTCTTGTTATACAGTCGTGCTACTTTTTGAGTCCCTTGTAGCTAGAACTGCATAGGGCAGGGTGATAATGGGTATGATGCCTTGATGTTTTATTCACGTTTCAGTGTCAGTACGTAAACTGGTTTGTTGCTGCTGCTGTTTATGAGACTTTCCTCAAGCTCTGCCTGTGGCTTCCTTCAGCTCTGTCAGCCCACTGTCTGGTGCTTTTGACCCTGTGCTGCTAGTGTGGCTGCTGTTTCTGCACTTTCTAGCCCAGCCCTTATTTAAACCAATTTAGCTCCTCTCCTATTTCCTGTATAGCTATTCAAACCATTCCTAGCTTTATTCCTACCTTACTACTACAGTCTACTCCTTGGTCTGTTACTTTCTGTCAGCTTGTCCATGCCAGTCTGATCTAGAGCTCCCATGGAAAAAGCCCTTTGCATTCTTAAAGGGCTTTAGTTAATTATTTGCTGACTTAATGAATCAGATAAGCTTGTATGAGACAATAGTTTTATAAATCTTGCGTGAAACTTTGAACTCTTGCAGCAGCCTCAGTGCTAACCTATAAGCTGGACCAGTAAGGGTCAGTCATGGCTAAAACCAGCTAAAAATCAAATACTTTAAACATGGAGCTGGAATAATCATAAAATTATCACAGAAAAAAAAAAAAAAGTTGGAGGGGAACCGTGGAAAGTTATCTGGCCTCAAAGCAGAGCCAACTGCAAAGTTAGAGCAGGTTGCTCAGGGCCTGGGCCAGATGAGTTCTGACCACCTTCCAGGATGGATATTCCTTAACATCTCTGGACAACCTGGTTCAGTGTTTTATCACCTTCAGTGTGATTTTTTGCCTCCTAATATCTAATCAGAATTTCCTTTGCTGTTGTCTATTGCTCCATATCTTTTTTTCTGTGAACTTGTGAGAAGGGGCTGACTCTATCTTCTCTGTAACCTCCCACTAGGTAGACAAAAAGAACAATAAGATCCTCTCTTAGCTGTTTTTCCTTAACCCAGCTCCCCTAGCATCTTCTTACACTTTACATAATCCAGCTCCTTTTGTCATCTTGCTGGTCTTCTGAAGGACTCACTCCAGGTTGCCAATATCGTTTTTGACTGAGGAGCCTAATAACAAACACAGTGCTCCTTGTGTGACCTCTTAAGCAGCACAACAGAGAGGAATAACCACTTCCGTTGATGGGATGGCTGCATTCTTGCTAATAGAGCACCGTATGGGGTCAGCTTCCATTGCCACAAGGTTGCATTGATAATTTGAAACCTCTTGAAAGTAAACACTGCATTCCAGTACTAACTGGGAATAGGTAAAAGCCCTGGTGTTTTATGGGATTATTTTATTACCTGGATTTATGCTATCCAAGCAGAGGAGAGGTACGCTTGATGTCTAAGGATCTCTAGGTATCAAAAGGCATAGGCCTGCTAGGTTTCTTGATGCTGAATATGTGTCAGGATCATGACAGAGGAGAGAAAATGAATAATGAAAGAGACACTAATCCAGGCTAAGTCAGTCTCAGCTTCTAAATAATTATTAATAAATGTTATGTAACCAATCCTTTTTCACTTCTACACATATGAAGAAATCCTGTAACATTATTTGTCTTCTTTCAGATCTCACTGTAGACACATCTTTGTGGTAATGATGTGGCTGTGAACAAAGTATTTACATGGGGCTCATCGGCACCATACAGACAAAGGTTATTGCCTTTTGTTTGAAGGGAAGAGTGTCAATTGTGCTGCCTTCCTAATTATGCAGTTTCTATCTCACTTTCCACCCTGACAAAAGTTGTAGTTGTAGTACATGATGTTACATTTTCTAACTCACAGATGGCTTATCTAATTGCAATAGCTTGCTGGAAGTTCCATGAAGAAAAAAGCCCAACAATCACCAACCCAAATATCTTAATCCCTGTTTTGTCATTGCTTAATTAGGTGAATATTATTATACTAGAAAGCAAGCTTGGTCTTTGCTTTCTTACACTGAAAGAATGAACCTGACTGTGGAAGGAGGATTTAGATGAACAGAATTTTAGATAATATTTAATAATTTTCTTTCCAGGTCACTTGAAACATCTCTTTCTTGAAATCTCACCATAAAAACTTTATTTTTCGTTCAATGTCATATGAACAAATTACACATAATATCCTTACTGTCCCTCTTCTACTTGGTGCTCCCAACAAAACCAAACGTAAAATCTCAGATGAACATTGGTGAGGAAAAAGAAACCTCTTCCTCATGGGGACAATCAGGCAGTGGAACAGACTGCCCAGAGAGGTTGTGCAGTCTCCATCCTTAGAGACTTTCAAGAGTGACTGTACAAAGACCTGAGCAACCTGCCCTGATCCTCTTTTTGAGCCTAAGTCTTGACTGGATGACCTTCTGAGATATCTTCCAATCTGCATTACCCTATGAAATCACAAGCAAACTGAGAATGTTAAAATATAAAACAAATTAATATGGGGGTTAATCAAATCTGTTCCTTGACTCCTGAATTCAGATGGACCACATATCAAACCAGTACCCATCATTTTAATACTTTAAATAAAAATAAGTTGGAAGATTGAAACATTTCAAATAGTCTAAATTTGGGAATATTTGTTTAGAGGTTTGAATTAAGATTATAGCTGTGTATATCTTTGGACATTTTGGAATTATTTTGTAGTGATCTTCTTTCAGCCCACTAAGTTAAAAAAAAAAAAAAAGGGCTTTCTTCTAAAACAGAAACAAAGAGAAACACTTGAAAACTATGCAGAAATTTATGACTCGATGTCTATTAATTTGGAAGGATAGTAGAATCATAGGATCATAGAATAGTTTGAGTTGGAAGGGACATTTAAAAGTCATCTAATCCAACCCCCTTGCAATGAGCAAGGACATCTTCAACTAGATCAGGTTGCTCAGAGCCCCGTCCAACCTGACCTGGAATGTTACCAGGGATGGGGCATCTACAACCTCCCTGCGCAACCTGTTCCAGTGTTTCACCACCCTCATTGTAAAATAATTTCTCCCTTAAATCTAGTCTAAATCTAGCCTCTTTTATCTTAAAACCATTACCCCTTGTCCTATCGCAACAGGCCCTGCTAAAAAGTCTGTCCCCATCTTTCTTACAAACCCCCTTTAAGTACTGAAAGACTGCAAGAAGGTCTTCCCGGAGTCTCCTCTTCTCCAGGCTGAACAACCCCAACCCTCTCAGCCTGTCCTCAGAGGAGAGGTGTTCCATCCCTCTGATCATTTCTGTGGCCTCCTCTGGACCCACTCCAACAGGTCCATGTCTTTCCTGTGCTGAGAGCTCCAGAGATAGATGCAACACTCCTGGTGAGGTCTCACCAGAGCGACTAGAGGGCCATAATCACCTTCCTCATCCTGCTGGCCAAACTTTTTTGGATGCAGCCCAGGACACAGTTGTCCTTCTGGGCTGTGAGTGCCTGTTGCCGGCTCACATCCAGCATTTCATCCACCAATACCCCCAAGGTCTTCTCAGCAGGGCTGCTCTCAATCTCTTCATCCCTCAGCCTGTATTGATACCAGGGGATGCCCCAACCTGGAAGTCTTGTTGAACTTCATGAGGTTCACAACGGCCCACTTCTTGAGCTTGTCCAGGTCCCTCTTGATGGCATCCTGACCCTCCAGCATGTCAACCGCACCACTCAGCTTGGTATCATCTGCAAACTTGCTGAGGGTGCACTTGATCCCACTATGTCATTAATGAAGAGAGTAAACAGTACCTGTCCCAATATGGACCTCTGAAGGACACCATTCATCACCGATCTCCATGTGGACATGGAGCCATTGACCACTACACTATCTACGCTCTGGAAGCAACCATCCAGCCAGTTCCTCATCCACCAAACAAGCTGAACATTTTAAACATATGGGACTTTTTAATTCAGTATAACCTAACAATAGATGAATTGAAAGATGATTCCTTCCTCTTGTACATGGCCAAGGACAGCAACTAATTAAAACTCATTTGTTATAAAACATTTATAATTATGGAAATTAAACTGACTATATCTAGATATTTTAAGAGATTGAATTTTCCTTTTTATAAGGGGATTAATAATATAAGAAATTGGATTCAGTATAAAACACAGTGCTTTTGAATACGTGCAACAGCAGTGAAATAAAAGGAAGGTGTTTTAATGGGGAAATGTTAAATTTGACTGTAATAGCAGAAAAAATGTGTGTACATTTGTCCTAATTATACTATTTTTGAGTACTTAATATGGTTCACTATGCAGTACACACAAATATGGTTAATTCTTTCCGTAATGTTAAAAAATCTCTTGTCATGAAATATCCTATAAACCTTATAATTATATAATCACAAACACTTTTGTGTTCTCAGTTCTGTCATTGATTCAGATTCTGTGCAATTGTTAAAGTCGTATGCTTTTGTTGATGAGAGTGAGATATGTAGTTGTCCAGCTGAAGGCTCGGTTTACCTGAATGTGACTTTTTTTAAACTTATTTGTAACATTAGAGATGTTGGCTAAGATACTAATGGAATGCATCCTAAGGAAAGGTGTATTGCCCAAAATATTCAGCAACTGGCATGTTGGGATTACCTTGTAGAGGCTTGACCTTGAGGAGAAGGAACTCTGGCTTTAAAGCTGGTAAACCACCAAGGAGGAAGTGGAGAAGCGCACGACATTCTCGTGAGCAGCCAAGGGGGAGGTACTGGACCAGAAGAAGGAACGAGAATGGTTAGAGAAGAGCACGTGGACACCTGCAGGCAGCCAATCCTGACTGTGTGAGAAGCGCGTGGACTGTGTGTAGTAACCAATCAGGACACATTTTGTGGCGCGTGAGAGAGCTGTAACTGTATAAAAAACAAGTGCCTGTAGCAATAAAGGTCTTTGGCTTAAATCCCCACCAGAGTCTGTGCCTTAATACTCCACACTGGCACAGACAAGTTATGGCGGGAGTAGAAAGAGGTAAGTAAAATGATTTTTTCTTCTTTCCTAAGAGCTAAACAGTAGTTTAGTACCATGTCTTGGACTAAAATCCTTTGCCCAGTGATTTTTCTGTTAACTCATTTTATTTAAATATCTCTCTTATTCGCTTGGTTGGAAATCAAATGCTAGTATGGCCAATGCCAAAACAAATCTGTAAAGAAAAAAAAAGGTGTGTTTAATATACTCTGTTGCTAACTATGCTCATTCAGAAACATATGTATCTTAGAGTATAACTTTGTCTTTCACATGGGTGCTTTGTGATTATACTGACATTTTTTCTTTCATCAGTGTTAGTCTGCCCACAGTGGCACTTCATACAATGCAGTGATAATCACTATTTTCATACAGGCTTGGGTACCTTGAGGAAATACTCCTAAAGCAACATGCACTTTGTCAAAAATATTACTGAATATGTGAATAGTAACATAGAAATGAAAACAGAGAGGCTGCTGGCTGGTTCTCTTCATAAAGCTTATTTTTCTTCTGCTGTTAGGAGTTATCACAAATCTTAAGCAGCAAAAACATAATTTCTTTTTTTAAGCATGAATAATGTACAATAACTACTTAGTTGTTGCTTGCACTTCTTAATTATCTATTTTAACTGAAATTGCCACCTTCAGTTATTATTAATTCTCCTGAAAATAAAGGCTTCTGGTTACCATAGGACAGAACGGCACAAAGTGTTTAGCTATAACCAGACTGTACTAGAAGGAAAGAATGCAGCACCACTGTAGTTAAAAAATGAGATTTCCTCTGACTTCACATACCCTTCAAGCTAAAATGTGGTTTGATGTCTCATGGTCAACTCATGTACCAGGGGTTAAGTTAATTAAGAGTTGCCCTAGTCTATTAAGGCTCCCTGTAGACTAATTATTAAAGTGCCTTGAACCATTACAAACCTACAGCAATAAAAAGTCACAAAAAGGGTTGCTTATATTATAAGCACTCCAGTACCCAGTAGATTATCTTTTGCACTAAAGAACTTCCAAGACAGAAGGAGATTGCCTTCTCCTCTGCTTTTCTGCCATTGAAGGAATAGAAAACATATCAATAGGATATCTGCATATTCATTAGTGTTTCTTTTTTATATATTCACATCAATATGCTTTTATTATTTGCCAAATTCTTTATAGGTGGAAAAGGTCCTCTGTAATTTCCTATTTTTGTTTTCTTTTTTCTAGATTGAGTTAACATATATACAGGCTTAGGGGTGTTAAAAACTCTAATTATGAAATAAAAAATATATAGAATCATTAAACAGAATTTCTTACAGACGTGTTGAAGCTGTCTACAAGGTCACTGCCTAGAAATAGCAGGACTTTTTCCTATATAGCATGACTTTGTCCTTTTTTTTTTTTCCTGTCCTGTCTTTTAAGAAACTAGAAAAACATGAGGGCTCCAGGCAAGTGACTCTATTACCTCATCCCAGTTTCACACCAACATAGCTCTGCTCATTTCACTAAAGGTTATTCTAGTTTAAAACCATGTCAGAGAGAGACCAGTGAAGTGATAAAAGTGATCACGCAAACTCTTAATATCTAATTTTGTTTACCATACCTAGGTATTTCTTTTTAATTCTTAACTGAACGGAGTATCTCCTAAGCGTAGGTGCATTATGTCTCCAACAGCTGATTTTCCCCAGTAGGGCTGGCTCTACTTGCCTGCTAGCCGCATGAGTTTACCAGATATTGCAGTAGAATCATCCAGGGCAGCTCTGTGTACTTTTCAAAACCCACCTTTGGATTTCCCCTAAAATTTCTAGCCATAGGTACAGCTGATGAGGCCACTCAGCATGAAAACGGGTTGAGTGAGTAATCATATGGTCTTTCTTAAAGGGAACACTCATCTTCAAGTGTGTTACCAGAACAGAGAAACAACCTTGTACATAACACAGTACACTAGAAGTAACGAGCTTTGAAAATATTGTTCCGTATAATTGACTTATTCTTGTGCTTTGCTATTGTACTGTGTGATTTAACAGTTCTGTTTACTTGATAAATATGGACTGTTTAAGATTGTACCATACGAATGGAAATGTCCTCTCTCACAGGCACACATAGTGAACAAGATGAAAATAATTTCAAGCCTGACTATTTAATTTGAGACACATAGAAAGAAACTTCTGTATTTAAAATACAAATTCCTCTTCTGATCTTTCTATAATATCATCTTATCATTTAATTATGTATAGTCTTTGTTAATCATAAATTATGTATTATAAATTATGCTTTTACAGTTTTAAATAGACACAATATCTGATTGATTTGACAAAAATAACCCTCTTACCTTTAATTGTGGATTTGCATAATTTTGCAGTGGAGAAATATTTTACAGTAGTTCACTGGTCAATGGTGGAGACAAAAGCTGCAATTGTAGAGCTGAATGACATAAGACTAAATATAGTAAATTACAGCCATCTGTATATGCAAAAGTGTATCCTATTAAAATTGTTTCCTTTAGATTTAGAATTGTTGAAAGACTCACCTAGGACAATTCTTGTAATAGATCTGTGGAATCTTATACACGCAGATCAAAAGCTGACAAATGCAGTTCAAAATAGAAATCTAGTATCAGATTTGAAATAGAAAGAGGGACTGACTTACAAACAACACAGATGTTCTAAGCCCAAGAGAGCAATTCTGAAGCCCTCTATTAAGCTACTACATCACAGTAATTTAGGTCATTATATCACAATCATAGAAAGGCTGAAGTAGGAAGGTGGCTTGTGGGATCATCTAGTCCAACCCCTGCTCAAGCAAGGTGAGCTAGAGCAGATTGTCAAGGACTGTATCAAGTTGGGTTTTGAATAGCTCTACCACATCTTTGTGCAACTTGTTTGTTTGACCACTGTCTTGTGTTCAGATGGAATTTTATGTGTTTTAATTTGTGCCTATTGCCTCTTGTCCTGTCAGTGGGCACTACTGAGAAGAGTCAGGCCCCCTCTTCTTCCATCCTTCCTATACACATTGAGAAGATCCCCTCTGAGCCTTGACTTACCTTACCTTACCTTCTCTTCTCTTGGCTGAAGAATCACAGCACTCTCAGCCTCTCCTCATATGACACATGCTCCAGAATCTTAGTCATCTTCATGACCTTTTGCTGGACTCACGCCAGTCTCTGTTGTATTGGGGAGCCCAGAACTGGACACAGCACTCCAGATGGCAGCTTACCTGTGATGAATGGAGGGGAAAGAACACCTCTCTCAATCTGCTGCCACACTCTGCCTAATGCAGCCCATGATGTTGTTGGCTACCTTTGCTGTAAGGGCACATTGTTGACTTACAATCAGCTGCTTGTGCACCAGGACTTCCAGGTACTTCTCAGCAAAGTTGGTTTCCATCAGGTCAGCCCCCATAGGCATCTCCCTTCATCCTCCCCAGATGAAGGACTTTACATTTCCCTTTCCTGAACTTCCTCAGATTCCCATCTGCCTAATTCTCCAGGCATAATAATTTGGTGTATCAGCTTCTCCTCCCAGTTTTGTATCATTTGCAAATTGCTAAGGGTGTCCTCTGTCCCATTGGCCATGTCATTAATGAAGGTTGTACAATATTGTCCCCGGTATCAACCCCCAAGATAGACAAGTGGCCTCCAACTGCATTTTGTGCCACTGATAACAACCCTTTGGGCAGGATCATTCATCCAGTTTTCAATCCACCTCTCTTCTGGATTATCTAACCTATGCTTTGCCAGCTTGTCTGTGATGTTAAGCGAGACAGTGTCAAAAGCTTTACTAAAGTCAAGATAAACAACATCCACTGCTCTCCTCTTGCACATCAAGATTGTAAAATCTCATTGTACATCTCATTGTAAAAGGCTATTAGGTTGGTCAGGAATGATTTCCAACTTTTCCATGCTGACTAGTCCCAACCACTTTCTTGTCCTTCATTTGTTCAGAAATGTTTTCCAGCAGGATTTTCTCCATAACCTTCCTAGCGATCAAATTGAGGCTGACTGACCTGTAGTTCCCCAGATCTTTCTTTCACTTCCTGCAGATGGGAGTGAAATTTTCACTCTTTCAGTCTTCAGGAACCTCTCCTACTGGCCATGACCATTCATAGATAGTAGAGAACATCCTGTCAATGACACCTGCCAGCTCATTCAACACTTACGGGTGCAACTCATGAGGTGCCATGGACTTATATGTATGTACAGATTGTTTAAGTGCTCCCTGTTCTAAACCTCTTTCACTGAGGGTATGTCTTCCTCACTCCAGACTTTTTCTGTTTATGTACTTGTAGAATCCTTTCCTACTGCCCTTCACATCTCTTGCCAGATTCATCTCCAGGTCTACCTTGACTTTCCTAGCCCCATCCCTGCATGATTGGCTAGAACCTCTATACTCCTTCTGGGTCACCTACTCCTACTTCCATTTATTGTACACTTCCTTTTTATTCCTGAGTTCACTTAGGAATTTCTTGTTTATCCATGATGACCTCCTGACATCTTTCTTTAATTTCCTGGGCATTGATATGGACCTTTCTTGAGCCTGGAGGAGATGATCCTTGAATATCAACCATCTCTCCTGAATGCCTTTCCTCTCCAAAGCCATATCCTATGGGAATCTTCCAAGCAGATCGCTGAAGTGAAATCCTGAAATCCAGGACTGTGGTACTGCTCTTTTTTCTGTTCCCTCCCCTCGGGATTCTCAGCTCCACCATCTTGTGGTAACTGCACCCAAAGCTGTCCCTGACATTCCTGTCTGTTATCAATTCTTTCTTGTTTGTAAGTATGAAGTGTAGCAGAACACCTTTCCTTGTTGGCTCCTGGATCAACTTTGTCAGGAAGTTGTCATCAATGAACTCCATTCATTTCCTAGTTGTTTGTTCCCTGCTATGTTTTCTTCCCAGCAGATTTCAGGGTAGTGAAAGTCTCCTATGAAGACCAAGGCCTGCGAATGTGAGGCTTCTTCTAGTTGTTTGAACAATTTTGACCCCAAAGCTCTCATCTGGCTATTGATCCGTCCCAAGGCAGAGCTCCATGCATTCCAGTTAGTCTGTCACATAAAGGGCAACTCCACATCCTTACCTTTCCAGCTGTTCTTCCTAAAAATCCTGTATCTCTCCAACACAGCAATCCAGTCATGTGAGCTATCTCACCAGATCTTCATGATCCCAATAAGGTCATAGCCACGTGTGTGGCTAATATTGCTTGACATGATATTTCTGGGCACCATGCACACAAATGAATGTGGGGTTAGTATTGCCTTATATGATATTTCCATGCAGTGTGCACACAAAGAATGGCACTGGCACAGAAGGGAAAAGAGTTGGTGTGGGTTAACAAGTACAGATGGTGCTTCCATGGTTTAACAGTAAAAGAGGACAACCTGATCAAGAAAGCTGGATTTCCCTGAGCCTGTGGGCTGGTCCAAGTCACTTTTCCAAAGAAGTCATGACCTGCTTCTTCCTAGCTTGCCTGACAACTTTAGCGATGTAAGTCTTTGAGTGTTCAGATATTAAATTTATCTCGGTATTAGTGAATTACGTGATTTGTTCTCATTTCAACTGGGATAATTGTACTACTGAAACAACCCAGAGAACTGTAATATTGATTAGTATTTATTGCTGTACTGGTATTTGGTGATAAATTGTTTGTCCCTAAAGCAGTTGCTCTGGTGTCTGTTAATATGTCCTAGATCTGTAACTTGGTGGGGCAACCTTAAGTCCTTTCACCCTGTAACTGCAGATAGACTTCAGTCTCTCAGTTCAGTGCTAACATTTGCAGGTACCATAAACTACTTAAGAGTTGCATTAGTTTTTAAAATACTGACCATGTCTGTATAAGGCCCATTCTTTGAACACATAACCATTTAAAAAAAAAGATATTTGTCTGCATCTACATATTCGGCAGGGTTTAACCTAATACCTATCATCCTTGTGTTCTGGTTTTGTATGGAACCTGTATATCCTAGGCCAGATACATAACGGGTCTTTTGGAGATTGTGGCATTAATGTTAGCAACAACAAGAATAACAACAATAAATGTCTATGGCAAAGAAATGTCCCACTCATTTCTTTCCTTTTAATGACTGTGGATGCCAGGTGCTCACCAAGCCATTTTATAACTCTCCTCCTCAGCAGGACAGGGAGGGGAAGAAAATAAGATGGAAAAAACCCCACGTGATAAAGATAAAGGCATCTTAATAAAAACAAAAGCAAAGGCCATGCGTGAAAGCAAAGGAAACCAGAAAGATTTATTCTCTACTTCCCATCAGCAGGCAATGTCCAGGCATTTTCAGGGAAGCAGGGCTTCAGTATACGTAGTGGTTGCTCTGGAAGACAAATCTTGTAAAAATGAATGCCACCCATCCTCCTCCTTTCTCTTAGCTTTTATTGCTGAGCAGATGTCATATGGAATGGAATACCCCTTTGGTCAGTTTGGGTCAGCTGTCCTGGCTGTGTCCCCTCCCAGGATCTTGCCCACCCCCAACCTATGGGTGAGGGGGGAATGTTGCAGAGACAGCCTTGATGCTGAGCGAGCCCTGCCCAGCAGTAGCCAAACACTGGTGTGTTATCAGCACCTTTCTTGCTACTGATACAAAGCACAGCACTCTGAGAGCTGCTATGGGGAAAATTAACTCCATCTCAGCCAGATCCAATACAATGACAGAGTAACTATGATTTTAATTTCTTACACTAAAATAAGCATACATTTGCTATTTGGGATGATACAACAGTGGACATGTGATGTAACAATTTGTACATTATGCATGGAAATATTACCACAGTTACCATTGTTAACATGTTTATAAAGTTGACAGAAAGATAAAAACCACCTACGTAATAATGTGGTTCAGAAACCATGTGGCATGTACTGTACAACCCTGCATAAAGAAAGATAATGAAAATCCCACCTGTTCAGTTGCAGTATCAGTGAGAGCTACGGAATATCAAGAAAAGCAGACCATTGTCTGTTGTTGTCATGAACGTGATAAAGTCAGTTTTGGTAGCAGGGGGGCTACAGGGGTGGCTTCTGTGAGAATAAGCCAGAAGCTTCCCCCATGTCCAACAGACCCAGTTCCAGCTGACTCCAAGACAGACCCACCACTGTCCAAAGCTGAGCCAAGCAACAACGGTGGTAGCACCTCTGTGATAACATATTTGAGAAAGGGTAAAAACTGCTGTGCAACAGCAGATGGGAGACAAGAGTGAGAATATGTGAGAGAAATAACTCAGCAGACACTAAGGTTGGTGAAGGAGGGGGAGGAGGTGCTCCAGGCCCTGGAGCAGAGATTCCCCAGCAGTGCGTGGTGAATGCTATGGTGAGGCAGACTGTTCCCCTGCAGCCCATGGAGGTCCACAGTGGAGCAGGTACCCCCACTTGCAGCCCATGGAGGACCCCACGCCAGAGCAGGTGGATATGGCCCAAAGGAAGCTGTGACCCTGTGGAGGATCTGTGCTAGAGCAGGCTCCTGGTAGGAACTGCAGCCTGTGGATAAGAACGCATGCCGGAGCAGGTTTGCTGGCAGAACCTGTGATCCCGCAGGGAACCCATGCTGGAGCAGCCTGTTCCTGAATGACCAAGGTCCACAGGTCTGTGGAAAGGACCAAGGCTGGAGCAGTTAATGAAGAACTGCAGCAAGTGGGAAGGACCTATGTTAGAGAAGGCTGTGAAAAACTGTCTCTCATGGGTGGGATCCCACACTGGAGCAGGGGAAGAGTGTGAGGAAGAAGGAACAGCAGAGGCAAGATGTAATGAACTAATCACAACCCCCATCCGCTATGCCCTTGCACTGCTCCTGGGGAGGAGGTAGAGAAGTCGGGAGTGACGTTGAGACTGAAAAGAAGGGAGGGGTGGGGAGGAAGGTGTTTTTAGATTTGTTCTTATTTCTCATTATCCTGCTCTGATTGGCAATAAATGAAATTAATTTCCGCAAGCTGAGACTGTTTTTCCTGTGATGGTAATTTCTGAGTGATCTCTCTGTCCTTACGTAGACCCACAAGGTTTTCATTGTATTTTCTCCCTCTGTCCTGTTGAGGAAGGGCAGTGATAGAGCATCTTGGTGGGGAACTGGCAGCTAGCCAAGGTCAACCCACCACAAACAATCACAAATCTTAAGTCTGTTCTTTTTTTAGACAGCACAAAGGAATCAACTATCCCTATTGAAGAGTTCCCAGCTCTCAAGAGAGTTTAGAGATTTATATATTCAAATAATTCTTAAAAATAATAAAAAATCAGGCCATAATTCCATCTTGAAGACATTCTTTAAAGTCATCCCATCATAATATTATGTATCCTGCAGATACCCTGCTGTATCACACGTGGACCTTAAAGCCTCACATGTGGCTGCTTGGTCAAATCACTCAAAGCCACAACAACTCTAAAGGAAAAAAAGAAACCCAAAATGAGAAGCAGAGGAAAGCAACAAAGAGGTGAATGCTTGACTACTGTTAGTGTCAGTAGTCTATTTCATTATTTAAATGTGTATGGAGTTCCTGTTTTTAAAACTTTTTCTTTTCAGAATGTGCTATACCTCTCAAGCCAGTGATCAGCTAGTTACCATAGGAACAGCTGAAGACTTTCAGGTTTTGAAGGTTGAATTCGTAATAGTTTCTATATATGGCTCCAGGAATAGGTCTAGCCTGATCCTGTAAAGGGATGTCTATGACTGTTAGACCCTTCTGACACCCTGTAAAACTACCTATGTTCCTAATAATTAATAAATAAAAAGATGTGAGAGAAAAACCTAGTGATTACAGGAGGAAGGCTTTTTACTTAAATGAAAAACTATGGTGGATCAGCAAAGGAAACGAACCCAAAGGGAATGACATAGGAAAGACTCAGAAGAACCAACAACTTTATAAGCATATTAAAGGGAGGTTCTTCTGTTTTCTTAATTTCGAATATGGTCTCTATATTTTTTTTGTCCTTTAAGTTTTATTGCAGAGGCACAATATTCATACTTGCATAAGTACGCATTGTACTCACTGGCAGCTGTTGCACTTTTTTACATTTAACACTTTGGAAAACTTGGGGGGAAAAAAAGCAAGTGTGAACAATGGAAAAACACAATCATGCATTCCTATTCCAAAAATGTATTTCAGTCCTTAGGGAGCTGTTGTAGTTTTGTTTTGGGGTTTTTTTTGCATTAGTTATGGTGGAATCAAAAAAGTTTCAAAAGACCAAGGTAACTTTGAATATCTAGGGTTGGATGGCATCTCTTTTCATATCCAGACATTACCTGCTTTCTAGAAGTGGGTCAGAGATACTGGTAATCACTTTCACAGTAGCTGTGTTGTTATTAGTTGAAAGCTGAGTAATAGCTTTTGTCCATGGTGGATTTAGTCAAATGAATTGAGTGCAGGATTACAAATACAGTCTTTATTCATGTCAAAAGACATTATGCTTTGATTCAAATGGAGCCTAATTCTCTGTGAAAAACTTTGATCTTGACATGAGACAAATTATTTTGTTCACTATAAAATGAATTCTTGTCTAAAGCACTATGAAATCTAAAAAATGCCCTCCCAAAAAATAATTTTTTTTCCCCCTAATACTATGGTTAAGTAATAATAGCTAGGTGCATGTTTTACCTATGTGGACAAATCTTCTGCTCATCACATTCTGCTCATCACATCATGCTATGGCTTAAAAAAACACTAGTCCCCACTCACAAAAGTTGATAATGGGAAGTGGTGGTTACACCAGTGGCATTACTGGTAAATCAATATCTAAGTACTTAGATATAAAAAATAAAGCATTTTGTCCATGACACAAAGAAAATAAAACAAATAGTTTTTATTTCTAAAGAAATAGTTCTGGCTTTTCAGCAATGAAGCATAAGAAAACATTCTGTGCTCGTTGTTTCTTGAATCAAGACTATATTGTATGATTAAGGTTGGTTCTCCCTCTAAAACATTTCTCAACCTTGACTTAAATAAATATTTCCTATTTTACCATTAATTATCGTAACTGTAAAAAAACCCTATTTACCTGTATCTTCTGGATTAACCATTACATCATATCTTCTTTGCCAAATACAGACTTCATCAGTCTGTTTTTTAATAAAATAATTAAATTTGGTTTAGTAATATTCTAAAGGGCAAGATGTATGATCATTAAACGTTTTGAACACTTCACACATTTTCAGTAAAATCGGAAGTGTGCAAATACGTTAGTAAATAGATAGTATAAATGGTAGCTTTTGAGGATTCTGAAGTGAGGCACACAGTTTCTGGAGTATTAGACACTGCCACAATGCACGTAAGGAATTATGGTAACAATATAAATATGATACTTTAATAGTAATCACTGGTATCTCTGCCTGCTATCAAAAGGCCAAACTTTTGGTTTTCTGCTCTATGAAATCTCTTACTTAAGAGTTGAAATACCTCCAGAATTGATGAAAGTTTGCATAGATGAGTAAATCAGTTAATATATACTTACTTAAGTTATTTATACACACCCTTGTATAGAAATTATAGATAAACTCAAGTGTATAGTAGAAAATAAAATACTATACTGTCTTCATGAACCCAAAATGCTGACAAGAGTTTTCACTTCTGCACATTTTATGAAAGGAAATAAAATCTTATGAACTTCTATCGAAAAAGTAATGTGAAGTATCTTAGCTGTCCTTTAAAATCTTAAAAACTAATTTGTTAATAGAATAATTTAAATATTGGTTAGAAATAATTTCAATCTTAAGTGTTAGAATTCAGATATGTTATTTTGCTCCATTCCCCAACTAGTATACAATTAGACTGCTAAAATCTGGTGGCTTCAAGATCAAAATCATATCTTAGAATCATAGAATAGTTTTGGTTGGAAGGGACCTTTGAAAGGTCATCTAGTCCAACCCCCCTGCAATGAGCAGGGTCATCTTCAGCTAGATCAGGTTGCTCGGAGCCCCGTCCAACCTGACCTGGAAGGTTTCCAGGGATAGAGCATCTACCACCTCCCTGGGCAACGCGCCAACATTTCACCACCCTCACTGTGAAAAATTTCTTATATCTAGCCAAAATCTACCCTCTTTTAGTTTAAAACCATTACCCCTTGTCCTATCACAACAGGCCCTGCTAGAAAGTCTGTCCCCATCTTTCTTCTAAGCCCCTTTCAATACTGGAAGGCTGCAATAAGGTCTCCCTGGAGCCTTCTCTTCTGCAGGCTGAACAACCCCAACTCTCTCAACTTGCCCTCAGAAGGGAGTTGTTCCATCCCTCTGATCATTTCTGTGGCCTTCCTCTGGACCCTTTCCAACAGGTCCATGTCTTTCCTATGCTGAGGGCTCCAGAGCTGGATGCAGGACTCCATGCTGAATCTTGAGTATACTTTTTGAAAGAAATCCAATATTTTATTTAAATTTTTAATCCTTAATTATCTGGACAGTTATAATCTGGTATAAACCTCTCTTCCTTTTTTTTTGGACATCACAACACAATTAAATAACTCTTCAGCATATGATAACTTTGCCCAAACATTAAACTCTATCTGCTTCTTGCAATCATTTGCTTTTTATAGGTCATCAATTCCCTTAAAAGATTTCTGATACACTTGGGTAATCTAGAAAGATCTTATTTTCTTTTCTCTTTTACTTTTTTCCATAGTTGTTAGAAATACCAAGAGGAAAAAAAATCTCCTGCAGGCAATGTCATAAGCCAATATTTTATATTCTGAAAATTACAGGTTATATTTCTAAAATCATATAGAGATGACTGAATTTCAGCAGTGCTTTCAACACAAAGGATTGCAGCAACATAAATCAGGATTATTTGGCAAAGACTAGCTAAATTCCACTAGTTGTTTGATGTTCATGTTGATTTAAAAGTAACAATGACATTACAAAATAAGTATGATGATGTTACTGGTCAAAGAAAAAAAGTTTAGATAAAAGTAAATTTATTCTGTTTCCATCTATTACTTGCTGACTTCTCCCATCTCATTGATGGTGCTATTTATTTGCAGCAGGATTTTACGTTTCTGATCTCGGTATTATCTTTGAACCAGATTTGCTCTTTAGGAACCACACCACCATTGTAGTTAAGATTTTACCACTCCATTTCAGAAATTTACAAAAATTATGATCTTGCCTTTCCTGGTGAAAAGCTGAACCTTTGTTGATTTATGTAGCATTCTAAACTTAAGACTGCATTTCTGTGGTGTCTCCTGTGCCGAGATCTCCATGAAGGACGTTCAGTGGACAATGAGACCTTGAAAAAAGGCTTTCCCTTATATTCAAGCAGTTGAAAAATTACAGTTTTTGTTATTTCAAAATGGATTTTAAAATACTTTTTTTTGGTTCCTTACAATTAACAACTAATTGTGTTAAATTTCATGTTACTGGTGTGTGAACTTTTAACATATTAGGACATTATAATATATAGTATTGTAACATATAAAGTAATAAATATATAGTATTATAATATATAAAGTAAATAATATATTTAAAATAATTATTCTCTCTATTTCTGAACAAGTCTTTAACAAGATAGACCTTTCTTATATATTATTACATTTCAGCATTAGACAACATATCCAAAATTATGCAATTCAACATATTCTGAGATGAGAGAGAATGGATGAAAACTAGCATACAGTGTAAATCCACAACACAAACATCATGCTGGACATAGGAGAAAAAAAGACAGAATGCTTGCAATGTGGTCTAAGTAATCCACAGATTTATTCTTTCATATAGGATCTACTACCAGTAATTTATACAATCCATGTCATGATTCCTTCTTGACCTATTTCCAGTTACGGTATTTTTCTGGGTAGCTATGAAATCTGCCTGGAGAAATACCCATGATTTCGTTTCTGTTAGAAAATGCTAATTTGACAAAACCCAAACTATCATTAAAAAGAAAAACTTCCCTTCAAATGAAAATATAAGACCTTAAAATTTTCTTTTTATCAGCTTTAAATGGAATTAATACCTGAACAAAAGGTATTAGTTGGTAGGGCCTGTAGGAGAAAGTAGAAGCATACGTAGAAATGATCACTCCACAGGTTTGTTTTGTTTTGCTTTTTGCTTTTCTTCCATCCTTTTATTTCTTGCTGATCACTTTCCCCCACATTCCCCCAGCACAAAGAAGTAAATGAATAAACACACAAATCTCTCAATCTCTACAGGTAATTAAAAACACAATGCCAAATGTTTTTTATAATAAAAGACATGTTTATGGTCCAACTTGTTAAAAAACAATAACTGTTTTTACTGTTCCATTGTTTGTTTAATATGAAAGAACTTTAAAACTATTTGAACTGAATTTTCCAACTCATGAATATTGCAAAATACTGGCAATTTTGTACAGTGTTTTTCCTCCTTCTCTTTTCTTCCTGAAGTAACTTATTTCAGTACAAGTTGATTGATTGCTATCTAGTTTGAAGATTATTCTACAGACCACATATGTACTTAATTGCAAGTGTTATGACTTCCCCAGAGAAAACATAAATCTCAAAATGAAGCAGTGCAGAGCAAAATAGATTCTGAAGAAATATAAAACAATATCTACTCTGCCCTTAATATCCCCTCTGAGAGCCATTCTTTATATAAGGTTTAGCTTACTCTCACTGCAGCTGTGTTATATTTCTGTTTAGTTAGTGCACAGTATTTTATTTTCCTAATACAGATGAACAGCAATGGATCATAAACTTGGACATGTGCTACAAAGAGGGTTAGGAGAAATAAAAGTAAAGCATCTGTGAAAAACTCAGGTAAATATCATAACCTTATCCCACTCTATGTCCCTGCCCCTGAGGAACAAGTCCAAACTCAGAACGCATACACAGTCAGATTTGAGCACTGTTTGTATTTTACAGTCAGATGTAAAGGGTCATTCAACCTCAAATGTTCCTCTAATTGCGTTATAGAAATATCACTAAGGAATTATTTCTTAAAATCTTGCTCCAGTGACAGAGAAGTTGTTTCTTTTTTGAGGAGGCTTCTGCACGTTTCCACTAATGGGACCCATCACTGAAAATGCATATCTATAGTGATGATTAGTATGTCTAGAGGCACAACTTACCTAAGGACATGCAGAAGTTAATTAATCATTGAAACTGTAGACAAACCTTGAGTTTCCTCAGTGGCAAATGTGGGTTTTAATTAGCATTTTATTGCATTGCTTGGAAAGAGATAGAGAGAATGTAAATACTAAATAATGCAAATTTAATATACCATAGAGCATATATGGTATTGCTACAACTCAGTGAAGACTATTAAAAGTTCATGAATTTTTAAATCAGCCTTATATTAAAAAATAACTTATTGGAAACAAACTTTTATATGTTACAACTAAAGTGTTATGGTTAAACAGATGGCTATGACAAAGATTTAAGCTGTTGCCTTTTACATGAGTTATAGACCAGAAATGCCAAGATGTGAAATGTGTGATAATCTACCCCTGAAGTAACCAACCTGTTTACCAGTCTTTCCTAATTGCTCACACTGAGCAAGGATCTCAACCTGGCAATATTTATCAGGCATTAAGAAATATTCCATTAACAGATTAAAAAAACCCATGTCCATAGGCAAAGCAGAGCACAGTGTAGGTAGAACTTTTATTCAGTCAACAAATGTTTGAAGGAAAGAAACCCAAAACTCTAATTTAATTTAAGATTAATTTTGCATAATTGTTGAATTTTCTATCAGTAACATACAAATAATCACTGCAGTTTAGCTAAATGCCTTTGCACAAATAATACACAAACAGACACGACAATTTATAAATTTAACTAACATTTGTACATCCACAAAAAGCAGATAACACCATTAAAAACAATCAGTGACAAGCACTTTAACAGAAAAGACCTGTTTCTTTTTTTTTAATTTCTCATTCCTATTCTGTTAATGTACTTTAACATCTGGGTTAAACTTTGTGAAATTATTATTTTTTGTTTTAATCTACTTAATATTTTGAACCATAAAAAAAAAAAAAAATGGCTGCAATTTCAAGATATTTAAAATATCCTATTTATTTTAAATACCTGTTAAAATACACACAAGTGCACAACTTGTCCTGAGCATCAGGCATTAAACATACTTCGAAAATTAACATTTCATATTGTTCTGTATCTCTTTGGATTTTCCTTCAAAGCTTCTATCTGTTTTGGTACATTAATATATTATGAAATGCCTTAATTTTTTCAGGAGCAAGTCCACTTCCATTGGAGCTACATTATGAAGCTCAGCTGTGACAGTGCTTTTGACGATGAAGCTAAACTCTGATACTTAGAAATGTACCATAGGAAAATATCAGAAAAATATCTCTAGCTAGTAGTAATGGATTCTTTGAGAAAGGTGATATCTTGTTTCCTTCACTTGTACAAGTATCCCTACTGTTTTGGGGCTTTTTCTATTTCTAATCCAGTTAACTGGTCTATTGCTAAAGACAAAGGGAGTGCCAGCATTTCCGTGTTAGAATTCTTTCCATTAGAATTCAATTAAATCTTTTGAGAATTATATGTGACATAGGCATTATAAGATCTGTGTTGATGAGAGAGTAAAAGACCACACAGATGAAAGTCTATAGAAAATTTTCCTACTATGCCAGTATTGAATTGGATACAGGATTTGTGTTCCTTTTCTATAGGTCATAGATACAAATTAATATACTGAAACTAAAAGAAATTAAGTATTTCAAGTACCAGTATCCTACATGGAGCTAATGGTATCTGCCATACAGGCGGACACTAAGAATTAAATTAAATAGCTAGAATTTGTCTGGTTTCATTTGTTTGAAACCTCATTTGCAGTATGTGGCACCTGGCAATCTGCCTGATTCTTTCAAACCTGTAGTCATTCATTACATATGGTTTGTTTCCTAATGGTGCCTATTCAATCAGAATCTGTATTTCTGAAATGCTTTACATTCCTAAAGACAAATGAGATACAGTGCCTGTAATACATATTTCTTTATTCACTTCTAGTCAAACCTGTCTGCTTTTACTTGCATGCAATTTTGTGAAGGGTTCTTTTCTCCATCTCCTTCCATCATATAACCCCATCAACCTAATTCTTTTCTACAGCGTACCTCTGCTTTGTGTTACTGCATATCTTCTTAATGATGTTCTTCTTACAGTCCAGCGCGTTCAAGATCTTCCTGCTGCTTGTTAAGTGAGAAGTCTGTTTGTGTAATAACTGGTAAAATCAAATTAAGGAGGTAGAAAACAGAATTACGTTTCAATTCTGTTTGACTGATACCAGAACTAATTACTCAGTGCAGTTTGCCTCTGTCCATTTTGGTTATTGTGTTATACAGGGCATTAGAAAAACCAGCCACCTTTCTAAGGCATATCTAAATGCATGCAAATATTATTCTCATTAATAGAGAATTTTAACAGTTTTATTTTTATCCCTTTATTTCTCAAACGAATTAAAAGGACTTGATCCTTCGCTCAAAAAAATAAAGATGTACTTTTAGTTCTTCAGGATCCAGCTGTGATGTTTAATGTCAAATTAGCCAAAAGTAATTTCCAAAAGAAAGTATATGCATGTACATTTTCCACATGTACTTCCATGACTGCATCTCACCAAAAGTTGCTGAGCATCTTGTAAGGAAGATGATGGACCTGCAGTTTTGATTTTGATCACAGAATTGTATTTATGGTGGAAAGGCTCTCTGGGGATCATCTAGTCCAACCTTCTGCTCGAAGCAACGCTAATTTCAAAGTTAGATCAGGTTGCTCAGGGCCATATCCGCTTGACATTTGAAAATCTCTAAAGATGAAGGTTCCCCAGACTCTTTGGACAACTTGCTCCAGTACTTAATGACCACCACTGTGGAGTGCTTTTTCCTTCCATCAGACTTCCCCTTGCTGCAGCTTGTTACCATTGCCTCTTGTCCTTTTGCTGCACACTTCAGTGTGGTTCCAGCTTTTTAATATGATCCCCTGCGTCCTTTTTAGACCACTGTAGTTAACTTGCCCTCCCTTAGTTATCCCTGCTGGATAAATAAACTAAGCTCTTTCAGCTTCTTCCCATATTACATGTGATGCAGGCTCCTGACAAGCTTAGTGGCCCTCCACTGGACTAGTTTGTTTACCTGTCTCCTACTGGGAGCCCCAAATCTGGACAGTGTTTCAGATTTGGCCTCATTAATGCTGAGTAGGAGAAAATAAGCATTTCCCTTCAGCTGTTGTTTATGCTTTTGTTAACGCAGCCCAGTAGGCCATTATCTTAAGCACACATTTCTGACTTGCTCAGTTTTTTGTCCACCAGGACTCATAAATTCTTTTCTGAAGCGCTGCACTCTAGCCAGCCTGCAGCCTGCATTAATGCATAGAGTTGTTCTGTCCCAGATACAAGACTTTCACACATCTGCTGAATTTCATGAAGATGCTACTGGCTCATTCTTCCATCTTGCTGAGGTCCTCCTACATGACAACCTTGTCCTCCCACATATTAAATGGCTCATCTCAGTTAGCTGTCACATGCAAGCATGCTAAATGTGCATTCTGCCCCATGAACCAAGTGCTCAGTCAGACAAAAATGAGCATATACATAAGGTACAATTCTCTGTGTTTTTAGCTGTTGTAGTTTAGCCCCAGCCGGCAACTAAGCCCTACGCAGCCGCTTGCTCAGTCCCCCCCGGTGGGACC
>NW_010535437.1:61818-81577 GCF_000687285.1 Phaethon lepturus
GAAGCTGGACTGTCCTTGACTGCTTAGCAACAACTCAAACCATCAGCATGTTATCAACATTTTCTCATCCCAAATCCAAAACATGGCCTCACACCAGCTTCTGTGAAGAAAATTGACTCTACCCTGGCTGAAACCAGGACATTAGCTTTTAGAGAACAAGACCTTCATCTCTCATACCTAGATCAACTTTATGTACATTTTTAACACTGCAAGCGTACCCCCTGCGATCACCATTGAAGTCCTGGACAGGCATACACCTAATCATCATTTTGGTTCAACAGGACTTCCTAAATCCTAAGAGAGAATCCTACTAGTAAGTACTAGTAAGAACTAGTAAGAACACTGTACTTTATCTAAACAGAGTGATCCTTGCGGTGCTGTCAGAGATAATACGTAATGAGGGAACATCCCTCACACTTGAGCAAGTAACATCCAAGTGACCACCAGCCAGCCTCCCCCTCTATTAGTTTTTGGTGCAACAGCTTAATCCTCCCAGCAATAAAAAAGTAACCAGTGAACATTTCCTTAATGTTTTAGATCAGTTTCTATTTTACCTATTCATTTGGTAGCTACCATCCTCTCAACACACTGTTGCCACAAGTAGTTGGTGTTAGGAGTTTAGTGACCCTATCCATTCTTACTTATTAATAAATCTTGTGGAAATCTTGTGGAAAGAAGTCTTATGTCACCATACATCAGCATTTTTCCTAGTTTTGTAAAAGATATTTTCAACAGAGTTAACAAATATGCCAAGTTATTTCAGAATCACAGTGCTACCCTTGACATTCCAAAATTAAACAATAGCTGTGTTTTTTAAAGAACGAATTGTGTCATGATTTATACAAAATCAAAGTCTAACTTCTGAAACATGCAGCTTTTAAAATGATAATTCACACTCTGAAATTAATAAGAATATTTTTTATTAGCAATGACAATGAAAGATCTAAGGGTGAGAGTTTTAATGAGAAAATAAAATAATGTTTTGCATGTAATAAAATATGCTTTTTTCTTCGAATTCTCTATAATATATCTGGAAGTGTTTTATAATTTAGATTCTAGATTGCTGGGAGTTATAAATAAATAGGCAAATATTGCCCATTTATCCAAACAATGAGCAGACTCTCCAATAACTGAAACTGTTAAGACCTTCTCTGGTTAACTCAGGATCAAGTTGGTAGTCCCAACCTAAGAGCAATATATTAAAATCTTCATATTTTACACTTTATTTTTCTTAATGGGTTTAATAAGTTCAGAACAACCCATCAGGTCAAAGGGGAAAGTGATTTTTAAATTAAAATGTTAAGAAACTACTGTAGCTGTCACTGCACATATTATGGAAATATCTAAGCACTTTAGGGCAAAATCAATGTATCTGATGGAAAAGGGAGAGAGTGAAAAAGTCAAACCAGGCAGACACAAACAGCTAAGCTTAATTCAACACCATATGTAAAGTGGGAAATACTGACCAGTACGTCACAAAAAGAAAATGACTGAGGAAGTCTCTTCAAATAGAAGTCACTACTTGCAAGTACTGACTCATCCACAAGAGTTTCATGAGGAATTTACTTTGTTATCTCCACACTGAAGGATTTACAAAAAGATTATTGGTCTTAGTACTTAATATACTAGACACTTAATATAGTAGAATTTCTAATTTATGGAAATTCTAGATCCTGGGTTCTGCAGTGCATGACTCATCTCCCATCTAAATACAAAGTCTGGTGAAATCCTGATCCTGCTTTTGTGTAGGTGAGGTGAAATCGACTAGTAGATTAGACTGGAAATCAGAGAATCATAGAACAGTTTGGGTTGGAAGGGACCTTTAAAGGCCATCTAGTCCAACCCCCTTGCAGTGAGCAGCGATATCTTCAACTAGATCAGGTTGCTCAGATGGGTCCGACCTGACCTGGAACGTTGCCAGGGATGGGGCATCTACCACCTCTGTGGGCAACCTGTTCCAGTGTTTCACCACCCTCATGGTACAATTTTTCTTCCCTATATCTAGTCAAAATCTACCTTCTTTTAGTTTAAAACCATTACCCCTTGGCCTTTTGCAACAGGCCCTGCTAACAAGTCGATCCCCATCTTTCTTATAAGCTCCCTTATATTATACAACACATGTTTCTGTTCTACAGATGGCAATCAAAATAAAAAGGAATTGCACATCACAAGATTAAAAATATACTTAATATCACAGAACTTCTGAATATATGAATGCTTTTGTGAACAAAAATGTGTATCATGAAAAATTACCACTAAGAATTCAACTAGTTTCTAAGTATTTTCTGCCACAGTGTCTCTAGTTATAGCAGCTTTCTCTTAAGACAAAACTAATACATGTAATATTTATTAAGTTAAAATTGTGAGGAATAAATGTTATTAGAGTGATCTTTTCTTGTCTTGGGACATTATTCACTACTTTATTACCAAAGTAATCCTTGCCACAAGGTTGTTCATCCTGACACACACATTTATTCTTCCACGATGTTTGACTGTTTGTAAAACAACCTGTTTCTTAGTTTCTCACACATATAGCCAAACTTTATTTCTTTGCCAGTCCCACACATATTCAAAATTTGCAGAAGATTCTACACAAAAAAAACACCCAAATTTGTCATTTTAATGTGCTAAAGTTACATGTTTTAATTTCTGTTACAATTTGTAGAGGCTGGCAGATGAAGAGTAAATCAGTAAAGTTTGGAGGGAGAAAACACAGATACGTTCTTTCAGCTTTTGGTGTTCTAGAGCTACCACTAATCACATACCAGCAAAAATATCCTGCAGTCACTACTAGAGAAAATAATTCTGAGCACTAGATATTCATATTTATTTATCTGCTGATATCCTACCATATTTGTAGAAAAGGAACTTCTGTTACATACTTCCTTGCCCTGATTTGCAAACTTCAAAAAATTAGACTGTAAAGTTTAAAACACAAACATGTGTTCTGATTTAGCTTCTACACTATCCAGAACATGTATACAGAGAAAATAAATGTAACAGAGATTGTTTAAAGATCACTATAGGAAAGATGGTTTTGGGTTGGTTTGGTTTTTGGTGGTTTTTCTTTTTTTTGTAAAATTTGAGATGCAGTATGAAGAATCAAAATTTGAAATTTATATTTCATGTAAAAAAAAGGATTTGCTGTGTTTTTCATCACATTATGTTTCACTATGTACATAAGTTCCCCAATAATAGTGCAAAACAAATACTTGCTATTGAAGTGACAAGGACAGAACTATTATTCTCAGATAATGCAAACTGACATATTAGCTTACTTTCTTAATTGATTTTTAGGCATAGGAATGTAGTAGATGTCATTTTTTTTCATCCAATACCTGAAATGGTACTGCACATGAGAATATAACTAAAGTAATAGAGACTGGCCAAACATCGATGTGGAAAGGAGATAAAAGAGAAGCAGAAAGAGGTAGTGTGGAAAGTGGAACTTTCAGGCTTAGATGAGATTACTGATCAAGTTCCTCCAGATTAGTCTTGCGACCAATCTTGGTTAATAAATTCATTAGTTACATTGAGATTAAAGAGTGTGAGTACAACAATGAAACCTGTTAATGACAAAGTTAAGGGATATTATTAGTATAGAAAATCAATAAATAAATGGCTGACAGAAAACTAAAATAATAAAAATGGCCTGAAATTTAATTATAAAAAAATTAAATACAAATTCAGCAAAATTAAACCTCTTTCGGGATTAAATAACATGATTTTTTACTCTGAGTGTGTAACTCACCTGCTGGAAACAGCAGATAAAGGGAAGATATGAGAATATTATCTGATCAGAGTTTCACTTTGCAAATCTTGTAGGATGAACCTGTTTGGCAGGAAAAAACAATTCTATGATGTAGGAGCTAAGTTTTACTCAGAATAGGTCTGAATTATCTCCAGAATAGACAGAAAAATATTTCTGTTTCCCAAAAACATTTTTTCAAAGTGTTTGAGACCTTTTCTTGTATTCTTCTTTGGAACAATCTGTACAATTCTTATTTATTTTCCTAGGAAAATGCAGTTTTTAAGAACAGTGATCAGAAATTATGAAAAATTATCAGACATTCTGAAAAACTTTCAAGTTTGGTCACCTAATGAAAATAATGTTGTATTAGTGAAAAATGATGACAGGGCCAAACCAAATAACCCAGGATATATTCTACTTCTATAGTCCTATCCTTTAAATTATTTGAACTCCATTCTTACTGTACTCAATTCTAACTTAATTACAAAAAAAAAAAGCTATGGTCCAATTTTTTAAATACATCTTGCAAAAATCACACACCGTAAATACATGAAATTTTATTTTAGCAACATCCATGATAACCATGCTGACATCATAATAAATGATTTTGTAAATTGTGGATGTATGCAGTTCTACATCTGTTTTTTCTGTTAACTTCCTTGACAGACAAAGGGAAAATTGGAATTCCTGTAAATTGATGCTGCATTCAACACAAGTACAAAGAAAAGGGCACAATGAAGTAATATTTATACATCAGTAATTTCTGAATTAAAATAAAATCATATTATCTGGAGAGTGTTGATCTATTTAATCATTTCACTTTTAAGGACAAGTGACTTAATCAATTTTCTATAAAATGTAATTTCATCACATTTTAATACTTCTGTATACCTTCCAGTAAATAAGATTGCAGACTGAAAAATCTTTGGAAATCAAAATATTCTTTTCAAAGTTACACATTATCTAATCATCCCAGTCTTTTACACTCCCATTGTGTAATGCCTAGAAAACAGTAAAAACTTGAAAAAGTTTGCTTATTTATGAACAGTGAAATTTCTAAAGGCCATATGAGGTTCATGGTCATTAATAACAAAACTGTGATCTTTTGTACAGTTTAACCTAATATAAGTGGATATTATCACAGTAAAGTACTTGCCTACGCAGAATTTCCCATAGTTAGCTATTCCATATACATACACACTATCAACATGTGCACACACATTAAGTATAAAACATATACTAAATGATGTATTTATACCTCTTCTTTAAATATGATGTATACGTAAATATACATGCACAGAGTAAATATACACACACAAATAATGATAAATCTACATATATATCAAATACAGTTGCTACTATAAGCACTTTTATCATGCTTGCTGTTTCAAACAAGCTGATGGAAAGCTTTTCAAAGCAGCAAAGAATCTTGATTCAGTATGAACTTGTTTCAGTCAGAAAGAATAGCGTCCATGCACTTCTCCAAATCCCACTCATAATCCTGCTAGTAAGGAACATTTTTTTTAAATTAACATCTCATACTGTTAGCCTTCTACTAAAAGAACAGTCCCACAAGAGTAAAAATAATGTTTTACCACTGACTTCAGTAGAAACAGAACCTACATATTTTATTCAGAGACAATCTAGGTGTTTTACCATCTGCTACATAGATCATTCACAAAGAAATATGTTCAAGAGGCCATTTCACATATTCAAATATTTAAATGTTGGAATTTCAGCACTGAATAGAAACAAGAACATTCTTTTGCAGAGAGCACGAGGAATAAATTCTTGTAGGAAAACATATCAATATCTAATTTTTGTAGTGTTCCCTGGTGTTCTTGTAGTTGATTATCTGTCAGTATTTTTAGGTATCTTATTAGTTTTATTTTTAGATATTTATAAATCAAATTGAAGATTTATTAGAGGTTGAAATTTAGAAAACAGCATTTCAGACAAAAAACATTTTACATATGACATTCGGTTAAAAAATGTAACTTAGACAATTTTGCATGAACATAACACAACATACAGCTCCTCCTGCATCTGATACATAAACCAAAAGGAAAATACAATTCCTTAAATGTTTTCACTCTTTGTTTTTAAGCCTATTGGTTCATATTTAAGCTTTAGTTAAACCCTTTCAGATCTTAATGCAAATACCATTACCCTCAAAAAAGAAAGTCATTACTAATTATAACTATGGAATGGTCCTGCAGAACAAAAAATATGCTATCATCTGAAGTATATTCAAAATAATCACAGATAATTAAAACTAGACTTTAAAGGAAACTACATGTCTAGAAGAACACTTACAAGTTATGTGAGTTAAATACTGTTGGAAACAACAGTTCTGAGTCAGAGATTGAGTAAAGCAAGCTAGGTATCTAAAGAATGGGATTTGGACAATGCAGTAGTCAGAGGACTTTCCAAAGCTCCCATAATATCCAGAGGTACCTGAGTCACCTTCTCCAGAGTGGATTCTCACAAAGAATTTCAACTCTTGAAGCTGAATGCACAATCCAGGTTTTCATGTCTCCTGAAAAAGTCCAACGTAAATTCTCCCAAACACTCTCACTTCTTCAAAGAAAAAGAATGCATCATAATGATTTTTTTTTAAATTGGAGCAACTTCACAGAGGAGACTAAAAAAAACTCAATGCAGAGCATCCACAGAGCTGACAATAAGAACTGCTGTCAGTGCTTATGGGAGGTATATCTGGTTCTTTTTAATTCCCAGGAAACATTGCTGTTGCCGTTGTATTTAACATAATTAGTACTACCTCTACTAAAATATTCCAATTACTTTTCTATGCAGGCTGATGTATTGAAATGCCCCCTAGATTGGGCAAAAAAAAAAGAAAAATTCAATCTGAGGAACTCAGAAGGTGTTAGATAGGGGCTGAGCTAGGGCTCGGCAACAAGAGTAGGGACTCTCAGGTGCTGTACTAGATCCTCAGACATTTTAAACCTCCGGGTAGCTTTGTTAATCAATATATTTGCAGTGATAACCAGCTACTCAAAGGTATTTATGCAATTCACTATCAACAAAATTAATATCTTTGTGTATCTGGATTATACAGCCATCCACCAACGTCTGAATAGTTTTGAAGGTATTAAAAGGACAAATGGCAGTTAGGCACTTGTACAGAGTGAGTCCTTAGACTTTCCCAATTTGTTACAATAACAAAACCAAACAACAAGGGTAAAATTCCTCCTTTCCATTTCTAGTCGCATTAGCAGGAAGATTTAATATACAGTCTATGAATGAAAACAATCCAGAAGACAGGAATGGGAGGTAGAAGACATCATTGGATTACAAAATACCCCATATTATCTGTGAAATGCAAAATGCCCCTGAAGGAAAAACACTGCACTGGGGCTTCAGAGCGACAAGATGATACGAAAAGAGAAAGACCATAAAACGTGACAGGCAGGGCTGTCTGTAGGCACTTTTGGTTGCCAAGGAAGCTTGCAATGTTCAGAGTGTTCCCAAGGGAACATTTTAGTCAATCGTTTAACATAAGCTGTGAATAGAGTGTAACAGTGGGTTAACAGTGACAAAGCTGTGCTATCAGGGAGTTTGTTCTCTCACCTATAAAAACATACCTCCTGCCTCTGCCAGTAGTCTGTCCTCCATAGCTTAATAAAACACTAAATGGAGTTTACTTAATGCCATGTTCTTTTATGTTTATTTAAAATGGGCAACTTCTTATGCTTTAAAGTCAGACCAGTGTTTTCTTCACAGTAGTCTTCTTGAATAATTTTGTGTTTTTTTAGGAAAATACCAATATTTTAAAGAACAGATTCTATTTTGGTCTATTAACAATTTCCAGTACAGTTTATTAGTAAATTGAAATACTGTATACTCATCAGGGTATTCTTTTTTAAATAATTTACGTATTCATCAGTGTATAGTTAATGCATCAAAAATAAACAAACTACAAATATTTTCATTTCATCATTTCCAGTAAGGCATAGTGAAAAGGTTGTGAAAGAAAATGTGATTATCTATAATATATGTAACAGGTAATTAGATTCTGTGTAACAAAATATGAATTCATTTTATTGAGAATAATTTAAAAACATAATTCAAAATTAAGACAGGAAATAATTGATGTAAGCTGAAACTTTTGTTTTTCAATATGATGAATGGTGGACTTAAATTGCAGGTTAAAAATTATATGTATTTTCTCTCCTGTTAACTTAAAGTGATCTAATACCTTTTGACATTAACGCAATTTTGCAAAATGTGTAGAAGTACAAAAGAAACTTAAAGCTACCCATTACAAAGCATAAAACAATGTTTGGGGAGAACAAAATATTATTAGCAATTAAAATATGGTAAAAAATTCTATTTTTCACATCAGAGAATATTTCTGTAGGTGGATATATTTGTAAGTCCCATTAATAAAAACTAAATCTCTCACAACAGGGATCCTGTTCTATTAGTTAGTCTCCCAGGTGTTATAAAATAACAAATAATAAATGTAAGTTTATTATAGAATTAGAAGAGGTGCCTAGGGAGGACCTCAAAAGAACATGTGATCAATCCCTCTTCACTAAAGTAAGATTACTTATATTCAGAATCAAACTTGAGAGCATCCAATTAATTTCCCTTAAAGCCCTTCCACTTAAGGATATTTCTCTGCACTGCCATGTAGCCTATTCCACTCCACACCAACGTTACAATTAGACCATATTTTCTTACTCTCAAACTGAAATACTTGTTGTCAATTGGTAAGATGATATATTTTTCTGTTTCTGGTAGGATAACTCCTTTGTAAGTACAACTTACATTTTGGAAAGTTATCACTATGCCCCTTTTTTCTCTTATTCTGTACATCACCCTTTTCTTCAGTGTTAACATCCAGTTCCTTCAATGTTTCTTCATTGATTACATTTCTGAAGAAAAAAGGGAAACTAAGGCACCTTTGATTTTTCTCATTAGTACTATACGCTGTTTGTCTGGGATTTCCAAATCATGTAGGATCTTAATCGCAGCAGGATGTCGGGTGGCACTCTGATGTCAGACAGTCCCAGACATAAGGGTGCATGTCCCATTTGCTTATCCAGAACACATCTGGTATGGACAACATAAAAAAAAAAAATCAGAATTCTGATCTTCCAAAGCATTTATAACCCCTCCTATCTTGACGCCATCTGTACACATTATTGTATATCAACATCTATTTAATGAATGAAAATATTAAACAGAATCATTTGTAGAACAAACGCTGGAAAGACCTCACCTGAAATCTTTCCAACAGCCACTGAATCAATAATAAATACTGAGTGTAGGTTTTCATCCAACTGTACACCAATTTCATACCCATAAATAAGAACCATATTTCCTGAGGTTGCTCATGAGACCGTGTTATATAGGAGATTCCTCAAATGCTTACTATGACCTTAGTAAATATCATAGTCTTTTCTTCCTCCTCATTCATTATCCTGTTAACATAACAGAAAGGAAATTGGAATAGGACATAATATGTTCTCAACCAATAGTAGATACTATTTAGCACTTCTATATCTTCTAGTTCTTCTAGTTATTTAATAGCACTGCTCCACAGACCTTGTGAGGAAAACAGTTGGGTTACTATTCTTTTTTTTAATTGTCTTCTCTCATTTTTATTTCCCTTTCCCTCCAATTTTTAATTTTTTTCTTTCTTTCAGAAATTCTCAGTCATGACCACAGGTTCAGATTATTTCAATGTTTTTAATGTAGTATTGGTTTCTTTAGTTCCTCAGTTCATCAAACACTGAAGACTTGAACTAAACTGTTCGTCAGTGTCTTCTTTCCATATTCTGGCCTACAGTCCAATTTCTGTGCTAGGATTAGTGTTGTTATGTGTTTGGACACAATTAATTTTGTAAAGACTGAATCAATTTCTATTTGAACCTCCTTTGTTTAAATCAAAAATTGTTCTTTTTTCCATAAGTAATTAAGCTATATTTTTTACTTTGTACTAGAATACATTCATAAAAATGTTTTTATCTTTTCCTTCTATTAGAAAGAACTCATTTTGTCTCTTAGTCTTTCTAATTTTATCCCTTTTTTGCTGAGGTACATTACATAATAGAGCACAAGTCTTATGAGGAGCGGCTGAGGGAACTGGGGTTGTTTAGTCTGGAGAAGAGGAGGCTGAGAGGAGACCTTATCGCTTTCTACAGCTACCTGAAAGGGGGTTGTGGCGACGAGGGTGTTGGTTTCTTCTCCCAAGTAACTAGTGATAGGACAAGAGGAAATGGCCTTAAGTTGCGCCAGGGGAGGTTTAGATTGGATATTAGGAAAAATGTCTTCACTGAGAGGGTGGTCAGGCATTGGAACAGGCTGCCCAGGGAGGGGGTGGAGTCGCCATCTCTGGAAGTGTTCAAGAAACGTGTGGATGTGGCGCTTCAGGACATGGTTTAGGGGACATGGTGGCGCTGGACTAATGATTGGACTTGATGAACTTGAAGGTCCTTTCCAACCTAGTGATTCTGTGATTCTGTGATTCTGTGATAATGAAACCTATCCACTAAGGAACAATGAGTTATGAAGAGCCATATATTGTAAACGTAATGAAAGCCAAACTATTAACTGGACTTCCCATTTGGGTAGGATGATGGAAGATGTGTCTGTGAGAACAAAGAATAGATTCAAAGAGAATGGAAAGAAAAAAAAAAAATTGCAGAAGAAACCACATTCAAGAAAATCTCTGTTACCTACAATGGCAAGCAGGATTCTGAAATCTTATTACTCTTCTACTATGAGCGAGTGTCTGTGAAATTTATGAGCAAATATCACCAAGGTCCCCCTTCTTCTTCTCCATGTAACTAATGAACATGCACTACTAGTACATTCTTTTAAAGAACAGATGTCTCTGTGATGGATGGAAAGCTTCCAACCTTTGTAATAATGTCTAGCAGCGGTAACCAGGTTAAATTTCATAGGCAAACATCTTGTTCAGCCCATGCTCCAGATATGTGTCAAACCCTGTCAACACAGCATTTACCACTAACTTCTATGTTAGCAAAGAGTGCTAAGGCTGGGTATATTTGCTTCTGCTCAGAGTTTTGTTAATTCTGCTCATTGTTCTTGGAGAGTAAACACACATGGAGCTCACACATGTATGTAAAGGCACAGACGCACTTAAAGTAGTTAAACAGTCTGTTTTTTCTTGTGACTTTTCATAAACATTTTCAGTTCCTAATCCCTTCATGCATACATGAAGTTTTAATAAAGATTCTTAAGTTTGCAAACAAAACCTCAGATGCTATTGAAATGTCAGTGTTAATTTTTTCTCTATAGTACATGCTTCGATTGATCAAGATCAGATAAACAGGCAGCATAACCTGTACTCAGGAATACTATATTTTGTTTTTTGTTTGGACTTAATTGCACTTACCAATTTAACGTACGTTTTACATATGGGTATTCTCGAAATGCAGTAAAAGTATGTTTGTTCTCACTAATGAAAAAAACCTGGCCTGAAAATTAAACCTTCCCGTCGGATGACTTGCAATTTCTCCCGCAAGTAAGTAACTGCCAGACCAGTTCATCTTAGAACTTAACAAAACTGAACTCATTATATATAATTTGCATGTGTCTGCTTAGATCTATTTTATGGTTTTATTGAGGGACAAATATGGGAGAAATGTCTTTGTGCATACTGCAATGTATAATGAAATATCCATATGCCATTTTCTGTCCCCTGTGAATTGAATCTCAATCTATATAACTCAAAGAAGAGTTCCTCAAAGAAGAATCAGAGCATCTTAGCGCTGAACAGTCCTCCTATTTGGGATACTTTAAGGCTTCAGAGAGCCAAACCCATTATTCTGTCTAATACTTTCTATGTTACTTTATTTTATGGCTATAGTTATTCAATAATGCCCTGAGGAAGGAAAAAAAAAATTAAAGCTTTGAGAGCTCATAGCTAAGTGTATTTTTAAATAAGAAAACTAAAAATTACGATTCCTTTCAAAGTTAGCCAGATGTATGAATGCAGATTTCAAATACAATGTAAGCAGAAATAACATTTTGGTTTTAGAGAACAGCATTAGTCATACAGTGCAGAATACACTTCATATCTTTTCCCTTAGTCAGCTTTGCTAGAACATAAATACCTGGACTAGCTTGACTACATTGTGTACTCAGAAGACTACTTCATTTACCAACTGCTTGTGCCACTGCTTTCCCTCATACTGCTGTTTACAACCATTGATACTGTCTGCGGCTATTATGAGCACAGTCATATAATGATGGTGTGCAATACAAATTTATTTTCCTTCCCCAATACTAAACAAACATGCGGGAGCTAGGCAATTCTGAATGCTCAAAGTTTCTGTGGCTTCGCACAGGTTTCTGTTTCAGCAGAAGGTGAGTTCATTGTGAAAAGGAATGAAGAGGAAGGAAAGAACATGCAGATACTTTACATCAGAGTTTTGCTCTGCATAGCTTGGGAAAAAAATATGGGGAAGATTAAGTTCTTTTATCCCATTGCATTTTAGTTAAAAAGACTCCAAACCTTTAAAAATAAGAAACTAAGCTTGTACGGTGTGGGTTGTTTGCAGGCAGTTTTCGTTTGGGTTTTGTTTGGTTTTTTACTACGGCTTTAATCTTCCCTCCAAGTTAACTTTGTTTTACTAATCATGGAGTATAAAGCTGTAACACCTACATATCTTCAGCCAGTCACAACGTATGACCAATTAAACTTTTTGACTGTATTGTCCTATTGCTTTAAGAATAGAAATGCTATTAAATTGCTATTTCTTTTTAAATAGTTCAAACACTAGGAAATAGGAAAAGAAAGGCTTCATTAAATATGGGGCCAGCCTCAACAAAAATTTACATTGCATTTATGCTGCACTTTTTATGATGAAATTGTCCTGTTTCATGAAACCAGAGAGTCTGGCAAATGCTGCATCTAGATTGAAAAAAAGAAGCTGTGAAACAGAATTTTGTGTCTGCTGTTGTAATGTTGCATCCAATTATTCATTGAAGCTTTTAAATAATTTACCTTGAGTGAGTTTTCAACCTATGTTTTTTCCAATTCTGTTGTCCCAATGAATATGTTTGTTAAATTATTTTCTAGCAAAAGAACAAGTCTTGAAAAACAACCAGAGAACACTTCAGACTTCAAAATAGCTCTGAAAACTAGAAACCAGATACTGTAAGACTTTTGCTAATCCAATCACACAATTCAATCAAAAGATCCATAATTTTATATCTCACTTACCAGAATGGGGATATTATTAATTAAAGATTATATGCCATTAATAGTTTAAAATCTATTGAATCAAAGCTTTCATAAAATTGCTTCAATACACATAAATACACATAGAAAAAATATAGGAAAAGTAGTACTCTGTAAAATTAATTCTGATGACTGGAAAGGCAGAGTAAACCAGAAGGTATTGTAAAATATGTATTGCCTTTTTTGTAACTCCACAAAGCTGCAGAAGTGCAACTGCTCAGTGACTAGATGATTTAGATGATGCATCACATGCACTGTCTGAGTCACAAAACTTTCTTTTTGTGAGTCTTGTATTTTATAATTTCATATTCAAATAACTGTTTCAGGAAGCCAAAATCAGCCACAGGCAGCAGGTTTTACAGTTATGAAACTTGGTTGCATATTATATAACTTTGCATCTTTAAATCAGTGTGTTCTTCTCTGTCATCTAGGAATCTTTTTTTTTTGAGAGTGAACTTTGGATGGAAGTCTAATGATAGGAAAAATGCACTGGAACTAAATGTCATGGTGGATTTTTGAAAGACAAAAGGGGCAGTTAAATGCTTAGATGCCACAGGAATGTCAGTCCTATGAAAGTGCATGTCCCCCATTTCAGTATAAACTAATTCATGTGAAAGTTATTATCTATACTAAGCCATTTTTTAATGAACATACATCTTTTCAGGCCATCAAACAATGTCCTCAAAGGAAATATGACTAGTGGTACTGTAATAGCATATTAGATAATACTTGAAGGTTATGCTAGATTAACTAAGACTTCTTATCTTCCTCTTCTCTTTTGAGCTGGACTTTAAAATAATAGAATACATTTCAGAATTTTATTGAAATTTAAATTGTTGAAGAAGAAATGAATTCTTGCACAAAAAAAATTTCTCTGATATGTATGCCACCTTATTAATTGCTTGAGATTAATTTTGTATGGTCAGTGGAAAATCCTTATAGTTATAGATGCATTAAGCCATCCATATTGCAGGCATTAATATATTCTTGAGTGAATGATTACAAACACAGTCAAAATCAGTCCTAATAGGGTTTAAATATATTCAGAGAGAGCTTTCTTTAGTCATCATGAAATCCTGAAATAGAAAGCAAACAAAACTAATGAAAAAGATCTTTGAAATATGAATACAGAATACAGAGGAAATATTGAATTTCCTAATCCAGTGCAGAAAATTTCTATGGGGAGAGAAAGGAAAAAATAAATATTTTATTGTTAAACTCTTCCAGTTCTTTTCACTTTATAAAAGGAAATGGGAATATTTTTAACCACTACTTTCAATGAACCATGAATTTTCTAAATTCTTTGACTTGATGCGTCTTTCTTGGGATGACCTGTTCCTGCAACCCATTAAAAAAGAACATTGTGTTTCCTTGCATAATGCAGCATGCTGACATAACAGCAAGCAATGTATCATTCTGTGAGCCCTTCAGGATTGAGAATTTTGAGAAGATGTGGTTCACTGAAAAACAGGATTTAAATAAACTTTATTTATTAACATTTGCAGTGACACAGTTTTGTGTTATTTAATATAGATTAAACATTTTATATGAATTTTCCATATTTCCTCTCAGAAAGTTATTCTTTACTTCAGAATATAACTAATGAAACTGTACAATATATAATTCATACTTACTTTAACAGTTGTGCCAGCTTCGAAGAGGTACACTGGAAACACTTTTCAGGATATGTAAAATCCAAATGTTATTCAATAGCATTGGTAACTTCATGTTTGGCACAAAATATTGTTGTTGTTTCCTGTCCATTCTGTGACAGTCCAAGGTAATTGTGTTGCCAGACCTGTAAGTATGGAACATACTAATTCCTGTGACACAAAAAGCCAGCTTGCAACATACCACGTTTTACTATTAGCTTATGTTCCATAATGTCCAAACAGCCAGGTAGAACCACAAGGATTGAAATTAATCTGTGAAAATGTGCTAAACAAATCTTGTATTTGAAATGTCAATTTGCAAATTTCATCGTTTTGTACTTTGAACTTCTGTACTTTGTATAAAGATGATCAAGGGACTGGAGCATCTGTCACATGAGGAAAGGCTGTGAGAGCTGCTCAGCCTGGAAAAGAGAGAAGGCTTAGGGGAATCCAGTCAACATGTAAAAATATATGATGGGAGGGAGTAAGGACAACAGAGCCAGGCCCTTCTAAGTGGTGCCCAGTGAAAGAAGAAGAACAAATGAGGGCAAACTGAAATACCGGAAATTCCTTTTAAGCATAAAGGGAAAAGACCAACTGTTTTTTTTTTGCTCTGAAGGTGGTCAAACACTGGAACACATTGCCCAGAGAGTTTGTGGAGTCTCTGTCATCTGAGATATCAGAAATATTACTGGACATAGCCCTGAGCAACCTGCTGTAGCTGACCCTGTTTTGAGCGAGTGGTTGGACTAAATGATCTCCAGAGGTCCCTTCCTACCTCAGGCATCTTCTCATTCTGTGACCACTTGTATTTCCCTCCAGTGACAGGTAACATGGTATTTTTATTAAACTCTAGAAAAGCCTCATCCATTTGTAAAAATGCATCCAGATATTGCAGAATGAACTGTAAATATTATACATGTTTTAACTATATATCTAGTTTTTTCTCTCCCGAGTCCAAAATCACTGCAAAAAGCATGCTATCCCATTTTTGCTGACTGCCTGGTGTTCACAAATACAGGTTGTAAATAACATCTGGCTAGAAAATAAAAGCTTTGTTTCTGGATATGAGACCAGAAATTTTCAAAGGGTTTTTTAAGGGTTTTTTATGGATTTTTTATTATGAGGAATAAATAAGATTTCAGAGGTTGAAACCTTATATGGAGTATTGGTGACATTTCAATACTTTCTTGTATTGTTTACAGACTAGAATTCAGATCTATTTCATGCCACACTCACCAAAATTAGCAAGGATTTAGCTTTTTCCACATATGGAAAAGTCTCCTCCTTTTTTGCTCTCCTTTGTCACTGTATACAAAATTTTAAGTGTTGAATTACTCTTTTGGAGAATTTTCTTCAATCTTCAGCAAGATTGATTGTCTTATTGAACTAAACAGAAAGGTAAATTATCTGCATATTTGGCAAACAGCACAGATTTGTGTAAGAAGTACTTCTGCTTATGTATGCCATGTTCTTAGCTATTTCAACAGTTTGTGAGCTTTGCAAGTGTTGGCTCTTAGACTCTTCAGGATTTTTAGCTCTCTGCATGGAGAAGTACACATGTCATTAAAACCTCAATGTCTACTGCAGTGTAAGACCGGCCTCCTCAATGTATGTGTTAGTCCTCTTGTTCAGCTAATGCCTAACATTCTCAATCCTAACTCTCAGATATGTCCATCCAGCTTCATTTATTATCTCCAGATTTTTTTATTCAAATTAAGTGCTTTCTTACTGAGGTGTGCCAGACAATATTGAGAGCTTGTCTTAGAAAATTCATTGCTATATTTTTCATATTTTGGTTAATTAAATTAGGTTTATAATAATGAATAATATTATTTGAAGGGAAAAAAACAACAACAGAAACCCTTTAGTAGACAGAAGAACTAAAATTAAAACATTTATAAATATTATTAGACTTGGAAAGATCTACATTTCAAAATTTTCAGGAAATATTAACAGAATAGCTAATAACAAAGACAGTTCACTAGTACTGAATGAAGCAAAGTTCTAATTAGAAGTGTATGTTCCAATATGGCCAAATGTGAAGTCATATGTCTACTGTTCACTTAACTTTGCTGCTCTCTAATAAAGATGCAAATCCAATTAAATGTCTATTAGGAGAAAAGAGTGTTGAAGATCTAAGCATTTTGTTTCTTAATGCCTTACTATAATTTCTTTTTAACCTAAATTATAGCTTCTATTTTTCTAATTTCTAGCCTGGAATTTGCGAGTAATATTTTTGTCTTGAAAACAATGAACACTTGCTAATGTTGGTTGTCAGACAATCCTAATGTTTTAGAATGTAATAATCTGACGCTGAGTGAAGATTTTGTGTTTGTTTTCATTGTTTTGTTTTGGGTTTTTTTGTTTGTTTGTTTTGTTTTGTTTTGTTTTTCAGGCTGCTGAATTGTTTCATGTCTTGCTTTACACAGCTAAAGAATTGTGCTGCTAACAAATCTTAATGACATAGGCTTTAGGCATACTTGCCTATTGCAGGTTAACTTATTTCAGGCCTTATTTACTAGAAAAAACCCCACACTAAAATACAGTAACAATGTATTTTTTTGAAATCTCTCTTTTTGGCTATATTCCAAGGTGTGGAAATTAAGGATAATATAATGTACATGTTATACAAATAGTAGAAACAAAATACTTGGTGCATAAAGGAAAAGTATTCTAAGAATTAAACTACAGCATTCTTGTCAGCCTTGTAAAAAGTACAGCACAATAATTGCGTACTGAAATCAGTGTCTTTAGAATCACCAATCCAATTTCTAATTGATCTTTCCCTTCTGTCACAAACTATGACTGTTTTTTTGTTTGTTGTTGTTGTTGTAGTGTTTTTTCCCCAAAAAATATACTTCCCAGGACAGTCTTAAGAACAAACAAAGACACTTAAGGAACACATTTGGAACAGAGATTCTATTTTCATATATATAAACTGTTATATGTGGAAAATTTGAAAAATGATATATTTTTAAAAATATGCAGTTTAAATGTTCATTCATAAGTTTGCATAACCTTGTTAGTAAAAATGTCCAACATAGTTAAAAGTGTCTTTTAAAAATCATCTGCTAGTAAAGAAAAGGAGGAGATGGATGTGTAAAATAGAGATTGGTAAGGAAAACCTAAATGGTCTAATAAGTATGAAAGGTAATAGCAACATTTCTGTGGCTAGAACTGTCTAAGGAGATATCCTATAAAAGACATAAACTTCAATAGTTGTTAATAGTTTTTCACAGACTTTTTTTTAAAGAAAAGACCTTTGTAGAAGAACACAAAAGTAGCCCAGGAACCAGTAGTCAGACAATAAAAACAAAAATATATACCATTTAGAGTAAAAGTGTGTCATTTAAACGTTTTTACATGATCTCTTTCTGCTCTAGATTTCAGAGCATTTTAAAAAGACAGTTGTTATCTTGCATATAGAGAAGAATAATGTGTTACCATGAAGTGATTTCCCAAAGGGACATAATAAATAATATTAAAAAATCAGGTTCCCTTATTTTAGACTAAATTTTTTTTTTAGGCTTATCTAAAATAGGAACTGACGCAGAACTTTCTCAGGGACACTACCAGGAGACATCAGGAAGATGTCTCAACCTTGGGGAGACAGAGCATACTTACCCATCTATATTTTTCTAAGAATGTATAAATGGCAGGGAAGAATGAGGTTTCTTTTAGAGCAGTATGATGTCACAGCAATCAGTAAATCATTTGAAATCAAGGACTGTACCAAGGTATGACAACAAGCCTCATTTGGGTTTTTAGGTGAGGTTTTTGCTCGTGAAGAATAGATGCAGTATGATTCTAAGTGAGTGTTGAGTGCGTGGAGCAGGACCACAACATGACACAATCTATTCACTTGCATACAGCCCCTATTTAGTGAAGAATTAGGTTTGAACACTTTTTCCATTTTTCTTTCAGAATCACAGCATTGAGGCGTTATACAGAAGCAGCACAGAAACTAGATGTGGCTAGTAAAAATAAGTTATATAGCATGTCTTTCTTTTAAATAGACACCTTTCAGGATAGAATGGTACGTAATAATTAAATGATACATCTCTGCATAAGAAGTAGAATGAGGCAAACCTCACAGTCAGATAAAAGGCCTAATTACTCATTTAATCTCTCTCTGACAGTGGCCAGAAAAGAATGTTTAGGGAAAATGTGTAAGAAATTAGTCAGGTACAGATGGTTCTTTCCAACCTTACAAATTTCTCAAATGATAGTGATGACAGAAAACATTGATGACAGAGACATCAATGAGTGTGTGAATAAACAACGCAGGAGATTCAGAGATAAGTAAAATTAAAGCTATGTTAGATTTATATTTGGTAAATTAATATATTGAACAAGGACTGGTTAAAATAGATATAAAAGAAACAGACTTGGTCTGTCTTGAAAACAGTGGAATTTCTGCAATTTATCTTTTAATGAATAGTTATGTGAAAGTATCTCAGAAAGGAATTAGTCTCATTATATTTTATTATAAAAGAATGATCCAATATAATAAATTATTTACATCCACATTTAGCGATATTTTGAATTAGTGTTGGAATGAGAAATTCAGTCTTTTCCCACAAAACCTTTTTGAAAGGGAAATACAAACAATGTGTGTCAGCTGGCACTACATAAGAAGAAAATAAAATCTTGCATCAGCCGACAAACCCCTCTCTAATCAGAAAAGTTTCCACTAAGGAATATTAGAGATTCAATTAAATACGTAACTTATGAACTAGAACTAGCAATACCAGTTAACCTATACATTTTAATGTACCTATTTTAGGACTAGAAAATCTGAATTTGAAGCTTTAATCATCAACTCAATTAAAGTAGGTTTTTTTTTAATTAATTACTAGTATTAATTACATGTATTTAGGAAGGTTTCTGCGGAAAAAAACTTGCAACCTAAAAGTGTTCCAATAACCTGATATTAAATTATAGAGCAATTTATTTCATTACAAACTTGTTCTCATTAAATTGTATGTTTTTGGTGTAAAAAAACCCAGAATTTGATGTCAAGTGAACAGGCAAACCCAAATAACTTTGTACTGACATTTTTCTCACATACACTAGTAAATTTTTTCACAGAATCACAGAATCATTAAG
>NW_010535438.1:0-13416 GCF_000687285.1 Phaethon lepturus
CCCCCTGCTACCATAACCTTGCCATGCAAACCCAATACATGACCAGTGGAGTCATCTAGCAATTAGAGAAAAAATTAAATAAGTCTATTCAATGTAACTGGAAGTGAAAACAAAACAAATTTTATGAGTTCTGATCTCTGAACTTTAGCAGAGTTTAAATTGTTCAAAACAGACACTTCACAAGCTTCTCTTCTCCAAAGCTGATCTCTATTTTTACATCTGCATCAGTTAGTCTAATGAAAAATCTCTCTCCAAAAACGTGCTGTTTCCTACAAAATTTGTTACATTGCAGAATCAAGTGTTCACAAAATTCTCTCACAAAAGCAAGGTTTTCCACTGCTGCACTTTTTATTTTTCTGTAACACGACTGGGGTATTTTATTATTTCCCTCTTTCCTCAAACTGATAAATGAGATTGCAAATAGGCACGAGTCAAAACCAGAAACTCTGGAGTCGCTAAAAACTACCAATAATGGGCAATTTCTTCATAGGTGTGAACACTCAGTGGCTGGAACGGAGCTTTTCACCTACTCCAGTCTCCAGCCTGATGAAAAGACGATGGAAGGACATACTGTTTTCCACCACAATAAAAGCAAACTTGAGACTCAAAGCTGAATAGTACAACGTATCTGCAGGTGAGTGTGGAAAGCAAGAACATGGTGAAACTTACAAAGAATGGTTTTATATATTTAATATTTTGAGCCTGTTTGTCACCAGGATGACAGTAATACAAGTGGCACCATACGCCTTTCTGGCAAGACAGAAGGTTCTTGGTAACCTTAATTTAAAAAGTACCTTTCACAATTTTCTGTTACTGAGCATCACTTCTGAAAAGGTGGTCTTCTTTAAAAACTGCATCAGTTATATATAAGAACAAAGGATAATTTCTTGTCAGAGTATTATCAGAAAAGTAACCCTCTCCTCTCCCAATAGAAAAAAAGTCCTGTAATACCAGTTCAAAAGAAATTCAGTGGTGGCTGCAACTCAAACGGGCAATGAGACAGAGACCAGAACGCTGCTCATAGAAGACTTTTACCACCATATCTCTTGTGGGAATACTGAAGGCCAATCCAGAGGAAGTCACAAGCATAAGAAGGCCAATATCTCCTTTCACAAAGAAAATAAAATATTCCATCGCTTCCAATCACACTCATCATACATTAATAAAGGAAGAAAGGTAAAAGAGCTAAGAGAAAAGTCTGTGATACTCCTATTCTGAACGGAACACAGATAACAGCTGCCCATGGAAAGTGAAAAAACTCTTGATAGTAAAAAAAATTAGCAACATTTTTTCCACTGATATAAACGCACCCAAACGCTGCAGTTTCATCCATTACGATTAATTTAAAAATAAATAAAGCATATAATCCCATGGGTGAAACTGAGTTGAGGAAAATGTGCCCGACCAGTCATTTTTCTCTGCATGAAGTCCTCATTAAAAAAAAGTCAGCCCAAGTGGGAACCAAGTTCATCTATGACTTCTTTACTTAATGCAAAAATATGCCAGTCTTAGCATGTGCTGCATTCACTATTTTGGCAGTGAGTTAGCACATGCACAGGAAACTGTCACAATTGTGGCAATGAGGTTGGCAGTGTTTGTGTATCACGTTTGCTGAAGTTTGTTTCTTGTTAAAAAAAACCCAAACAAAACCCCCAAATAGCAGAACAATGACAACAAGGAGGGTCGGAGGCATTGCCCTCTACATCAAGAAATGGATAGGCTGTGAAGAGCCGTCTCTGGAGAACAGTCACAAGCAGGTTGAAAGCTTATGGGTAAAAAATAGAGACGAAGGCAACAAAGGGAATCTTGTGGTTGGTATCTACTACAGGCTGTCCTATCAAAGGGAGCCTATAGACGAAGCCTTCTTACTCCAGCTACAGGATGCATCGTGCTCGCAGGCTCTTGTCCTGCTGGGGAACTTAAGCCAGTCCGACATCTGCTGGAAAAGTAGCATGGCAAGCTGTAGGCAATCCAGGACACACCTGGAACGCATTGAGGACAACTTCTTAAGCCAGGTAATAGACAGACACACCAGAGGCGATGCTATACTGGACCTGCTGTTCACCAACGCAAGTGAACCAATCAGTGACGTCAAGATTGAAGGCAGCCTGAGCTGCAGTGATCATGCACTGGTGGAGTTCTCAGTCCTGAGGGATATGGGGCAGGCGAAGAGTAAAGTCAGGACCCTGAATTTTAGGAAAGCAAACTTCCAGATCTTCAGGGAATTAGTCAATAGGACCCCCTGGAAAACTGCCCTCAGGGACAAGGGAGCAGAACAGAGCTGGCAGATCTTTAAGGACGCTTTACATACAGCACAAGAGCTCTCGATCCCCAGTTGAAAGAAATCAAGAAAGAAAGGCAAAAGACCAGCATGGATGAGTTGAGACCTGCTGATCAAACTAAAGGCAAGAGGAAATGCACAGGCAGTGGAAGCAGGGACAGGTACCCTGGAAGAGTACAAGGATGCTGCCTGGTTGTGTAGGGATGAGGTCAGGAGGGCCAAGGTGTGGCTGGAGCTGATCTTGGCAAGGGATACAAAGAATAATGCTAATACAGGTATGCCAGCCAGAAAAGGAAGGTCAAAGAAAGCGTACGCTTTGTGATGAGCAAGACTGGCAAACTGGTAACAACGGATGAGGAGAAGGCTCAGGTACTCAACAACTTCGTCTTAGTCTTCACTGGCAATCTGCCTTCCCACACCTCTCAAGTGGATGGACCACAAGACAGGGATTGAAGAAGCAAAGTCTCTCCTACTGTACGAGAAGATCAGGTTCGAGATCACCTGAGGAACCCGATCATGAACAAGTCTATGGGACCTGATGAGATGCATCCCAGACCCCTGAGGTAACTGGCAGATGTAGTTGCCGAGACACTGTCCATGATATTTGAAAAGTCATGGCAGTCAGGGCAAGTCCCCAGTGATTGGAAAAAGGGAAACATTGCACCTATCTTTAAAAAGAGTAGAAAGGAGGACCCTGGGAACTACTGACCCATCAGCCTCACCTCTGTGCCTGGGAAGATCATGGAACAGATCCTCCTAAGAAGCTATGCTAAGCCACATGGAGGACAGGTTGGTGATTCAAGATAGCCAGTGTGACTTCACCAAGGGCAAGTCCTGCCTGACCAACTTAGTGGCCATTCAGTCCCTTTAACCTGCTCCAAGGAGGAGCTTTGCAGAAAATTAGCTAATTCGTTTCCCTCTATGCAGCTTCCTCTTCACTATAGCTCCTTAACCATTATGCATGATTATTCCCTGTCTTACCCTGGCTAATCAGTGACAAACAGGAAGGACAGCTGAGCTTGTGACAGATAAGGAATTCTAGATTTGAGCCATTCAGTCCCCTTAAACTGCTCCAAGGAGGACCTTTGCAGAAAATTAGCCAGGCTTAGTTATACATAACTGCACTGAAGACCTAGAAAAACTGTGTATGAATAGACATGCTAGAACTGGATGCTGAGGGTGATTAACTAATTCAGACAAAATAATACCCTTCCCCAGAAAAAGGGTTGGCTTTTTTCCCCCTTTGAAGAAATCAAATGACAAAAACTTGGACCTCTCAATCTATACTGAACTGAAAAAGTAGACAATGTCATTAATATGTTAATATGATCACAAGAATTATTGATAATATTATCACAACAATTATTACAGATGTGATTTGCTCTTATTATTTTATGGCCAAATACTGTACCAAAAAAAAAGCACAAACAGAAGGCTTCAGTCATCCATATATATACCACTTGCAAAGAGTATATTTGTCTAGTCATTGGTGCTGGTAGGATTTTCCCAATGTGCTGCGATGCTTGAGAAGCCATACTCCCCACCCACTAGCTACAGAAGCTTTTCTTGTTCAGCCTATGTGGTAGCAATTTAAGCTGGCAGAATGGTATACGATTCATTGTGTGTGTGAGAAATCTCACAGCTCTGACCCAGCGTGGATATCTTTAAAAAACAGCGTGTACAGTACTCCATAGATCTCATTACCATTAATTAGTTCTATTATGGTACTGCCTAAAAGTCCCAGCTGAGCATGGGGCCATTATTGTTCCACGCATTGTGTAACCATGAAAGATACAGTCCGTGCTTTAACAAGCTTAGTGTCTAGATATAAAAGGCAGACAAAAGAAGAGAGAGGATGAAATGGCACAAACAGTTTAACTAACTTAACCAAAGTATGGCTCATGGTTGGAGGACTCAGTCTGGTATTACAGCCTAGATATCCTGCCTTAATTTGATGCTCTATCTATTTGTATGCATCGCTTCTTGTAAATTATCCATGGTGCATTATTCTGTAATCTTTCATGCTGGTGTTCTCTGTATGAATACGTGCTTCATTCACGGCTCTGCCGCTTCTCTAAATGAAAAAAGAGCTAGTTTCCTCGTACATTGAAATATATTAGGTCAGATTCCTCCATCTCAGCTGGCATCCTTTGGACATTTAACTTTTTTTTCTTCTCTGGGTATATCACTTATATCAGCATGTCTTTCTGCCAACCAATGCTCAAAGATTATTTTAAAAGCCAAAGCTACAAAGCAGCAGTTTCCTCTGCTGCTCATCAGCAACTTAGAAGCTCGAGTACCACAGGTAGCATGTGGGAATTGGCCACCTAAAAGTCTAACCCAGAGGTGCTTCCATAGCATTAAATTAGTTGTATGCAAATGGCCAACACAAAGTTATACCTCTATAAAACAGGCTAATAAATGGCTATTTGCATAATGTGGGTATTTTAAGACTTAGTGCATCAATATTGATAAAGTATTAGGACTTTGAGGAGCAGATGGTAATGACAAATTTATATTTTATTGCAACTTTGTTTTGCTGGCAAATTCCCAATCAGCTGTAACTGTAAGTATGAAATAATTATTCCTCTTTTTAATCAATATTTTTTTCTTTTTCTGCCAACTAGTGGGCAGGCACTACAACAGTTTTAAGTCAATTAGCTTGTCCTGGTAGCTGATTTCTGAATTCAATGCATTTGTATCTATTATGCTAACACAGAAAAGAAGTCGTCTCACAGTCAGTAGAATGATAAATCGCCTGAGTTTTCTACCTTTGCCTTCGTAATAAGCAAGCTTTTCTTTTGAAAACTTTTTTCTAGATGAATTTCTGAATGTACTTTGAAGACGACATGCAGAGGAACAGGCAGGTATCATTCTTTTGATAATGAACTCACGATGGTGGGACTAGCCCTAGTCAGTCTGGAATAATATTTGTCAGTGGCTCGGAACTGGCAGAACCAAGATAAAAATGAAGTTTGACTGAAATTATTTGGGATACTGTAGATTGAAATGACAGGGCTTTGGGTGGGTCAGGATGGCAAAGTTGTACTTGCAACGTCTTGAATCCAGTCAGCCGTTTTTAATTTTACTTCCTGGGGATAAGAACTAAATGCTCACAGATTTAAATAAATGTCGGAAGTAACTGCATGCCTAATTCCTCACACAACTGACTCTAAATGTACCCCTTAGGAGCTGAATTGATATGTACCTGTCAAATAATGCTTTGGTGGGTTTTTTTCATGCAAATAGAATTCTAGCCAATGAATCAGATCCTTGGTGTGCAATTTTCTTAAGTACATGTCTGGTGTCATTAAACAAACAAAGAAGTAATATACCAAGCTAGAGGAAAGAAGTAAAGAACAGTACATTGTTTTAAGACCACCACAGAATGTGAAACAGCAGTTAATAATCTACTTTCTTTTAATGATTACTCTTAAAGATATTGCTGACCCAAGTGGTGTCCTTCTTCACTTGCCTCCTTGTGGCTTCTCCTTTCACCCTTTTGTTACAACTTTCTAAGTCACTTGTCTTATATTTGTTGGATAGATACTTTTACACAGTGCATGAAGTGTAGCTTAATCAATAAAGACATGGCTAGTTTTATGACCCATTCTGACAATGATGAGATCCTTTCATATTCCCTATGTTTTCCCTACTACAGTTTGCTTTTCTTGTGTAATTACAATGTCTCTGGAGCAAAGATGGCCTCTTACAATGCATATTGTTGAAGCAAGGCAGGACCTGGCTTTACTTGAAACCAGTAGGTGCTGATACAATGCCAAAGCATCACGTCTTAGTGACGAATCATAGCAAGATTTAAAGTTGAAACTGGAAATCAAGATGCATGAGATTTAATGATTTTTCTCATGTGGAATCACTATGAAGTTGGTGGCAAAAACATCAGAGGAGCCAAGTTCTTTGATAATAACAGCAAAAACTTGACAGTTCAGAGAAGCTCGAAAGCATTGTTTGCTCATTTCAGCATATTTCAGTGGGAGAGATCTCTTGTGAATTCAGGATGTCAAAACCTTTCATTGCTGGGTATACTAGTTAGGGCTCTGCCCACCTATTAACCTTTTTTAATGTTGTTTATATAACAATGCTTCATTATGGATTTAGGGATAACAATAAAGGAAATGTCATCCGATATCATAAAAATTATTGAATTATTAGATCAAAAGCTTTGTCAAATATTCTGCATCAAAAGCAGTATTTCTACAGACTCGGCAATCTTGGGTCAGGCTTTTGGTGTGTATCTATCTCAGGTGTCAGGCTGACAAATCTCCTTTCTATTGACAAATAAAATGCACTGAATATCTGAGAGGTAGACCAATGAACCAAAAACAAGGTTATGTGCAAGCTAAATTTTCAGCTGTAAAGCACAAAACCTTCTGGGTCAGAACATACGTGCTGATGTTATCAAAGCCTATCCACAAAACCAGAACAACACTGTGTGACACAAATCAGAAGAATGCAATACAGTAAATTCAGAAAACTGCCATTTTTAGATCTGTAAACTATTAAGATGATCAGCCTCATTCCTTGTCAGTGAAGGTACATCGGTTTGATCTTCATACACAGAATAGACTGAAACACTACCATTTTGAAGTGTCTCTGTTGTGGCCTTTGTTGGAGCATGTAATAAATTTGCCTAAGTGTGTATTCTGTTATTGTTTAACCAAAAGGTAAAACAAGGACTTCAAATCCAGTTTGCATACAATTTGACCCACAGATCTAGCAATCAAATAGGATTTTCAGACAGAAATCCTAATACTTGTCCATGATCAAGCTATATCAAGTTTGTGCTATGTTGTTTGCAGTCATTATTTTAATGCGCATGTACTGTAAGACTCTAATTTTCTTTTCTGTCTGATACTCATCACCATCATATTTGAGTGTATTCCTGAAATGTGTTAAACAACATGTTTAATATTTTCCTGGGTCTTTGTGTTCTTTTAACTTCTCCCCAGGGGTGGAAGCCTGTTCAGTTGTCTGTTTGGAAGTCACCTAATCCAGCCTCCTTGAAGTAGTACTACTGCCAACACCGAATCATTGTTTTGTCCACTCAAGAGTTTTGAAAACCTCTAAAGATGGAGATATCCAGACACCCTGTTCCAGATATGCATTGGTTTTCCCGGAGAAGTGTTTTTTCCTACTGTCCACCCTGATGCTTACAAGTCACAGTTTGACCACTGCCCCTTGTTACACTGCCTGGTGTTACTTAGCACCATTTGGCTCCATCGTCCTTGTAACCAACCTTCAAATAGTAGCAGATTTTGAGCAGATACCTCTCAGCCTTCCCTTTGCCACACTAATCAAGTCCAGCACCACCAGACTCCCTGTGTAGATCATACAGTCTACGCCCCACTGCTGCGGTTGCTGTCTGCTGGATCCTCTGCAGTTTCTCCATTTTTGTCATGAACTGAGGGGGATGAAAAATGGGCACAGTAGTCCAGCTGGGGCCTCAGCAGTGCTGAGTGTATACAATAAAAAGAATGCTTGTGTACCCATATGTTGCTACGCTTTTAAGTGACAGAAGACAAGATCAAAAAAGCACCTTCTTTTTATAAAGAAGGTGGTAAATCCTGCACCTGCTTTGTAGCTGTAATGTAAGACAATTACAAAGTATAAGATTGGCCCCAATAGCATTTGTCTTCTTCTCAAGGAGGTTTAACTGAATTCTAGAAAACTCCATTGTTCCAGAGTAGCCAAGATGGTGACTATGATTTGTCTCCCCAGTATATTTGTCAAACTCATAGTAACACTAAGCTACTTGAAGGTAAGGACTGTAAATTCAGGAAGAGGAGAGACAGATCCTTACTTGCTGCAAACAAACCAAACTCCATGGTTTGAGTTCAATGACTGCCCAGTGATCTACTGCGTAAATAAAAGTTATTGCAAGGTTTGCTTTTAGAATTTGAGAACTCCCAGGCAAACAAGAATATAAAATATTTTTAAATTAGTTTTTCAGGAAGTCCTATTGCATATGGCTTGCTAACATTCACAAATTGATGGTGGTAACAACAGAAATCAGAATGAAGCACCTCCAAGAAAGCATCTCAGTACAGGAGCTAATCCTGGAAAGGTAGTCATCTGCAAATATCCCAATATACAAAATGTGTTTTAACACTGGTATTTTCTCAACTCCTCCTTTGGTTCCAAGTTTGTATAGTGAAGAACTACAGTGACGGATGAGATAAAGGTATTTGACCTTACTGGGTACATTGCCTTCCCCTCTGGGCTTCTCATTCTGTCTTTAATATACAGCCCATTTATTACCTGGGCTTGAATTCTATTTATTAGAGAAACACCAAGGTTAGGTTAGTTCTGCCATTTGTAATATGGTAGATTCAACATCACACAGAACAAGATGACCAGGGAGATTAGCAAAAAATTTTTCCCCTCCCTTCCCTACTCCCATCATACATGGTGCCATTAAATACAGAATCTTTCAGAAGAGATCATTGCTTGTTTGATGCAGTAGATGGAAATTCTCATTTCAATCAGGTAGTGAACCTTCAAAGGAAAGGATGATCAGGAGGAATGGAAGAGACCTTGATATATCAAAACAAGCCTTTAAATAATAAACACACTTCAAACTCAGGGCTTATCCTGCATATAAAGCATGAGAAGTATAAGCAATTCAATGTAAGAGATATTTATAAGGCTATTTTCTATGCAACACAAAACTGGCTACTTTTATACGCGCATATAAGGTATATTTTCATCATGAATCACAAATAAATAGTTTCTCTTCTCATGAATCCAAAACAGGATTTGTAGTTTTAATCCCATATGTTGGCACAGAAAATTGACACCTTTTTGAAACTGCCAGCATAATAATGGGTAGCAAGAATCTAGACACCATGAATCTTCCTCAATACACTTAATGGGTTTTGTCTGTCCTTTCTGCATCTCCAGCCCAGCTAGTTCAGAATGAAGAAATGTGAAGCATCCTAATATCTGTTCACTGTGAAAGTTTTGTTTTAGAGAAGTCAAGGAGAGACTTGCTGCTGACTTCAGAGTACTTTTGGATTGTGTCCAGTCCAGCTGGGTTATCTTCTTGGACAACCTTTGGAGAATACAGATACAGATTCTCCTATGCACCACTTTAAGTAGAAAGCTGTTAGCTGGCCAGGCAAAATAAGATCTTGTTTTTTAATTTTCCTAAATTCCCATAGCTTCCTTCAAACTATATAAAAGAAAAACATGCCCCAAATGTGCCCAACCTGTGGTCCAGGACCTTTTAAAAAACATTTTACATGTAAGAAAAAAATTGCTCTGTGTTCCTTATATACATACAAAGTGAGTGTCAATAGGAAGGCAACAGCTGAAATGTGATAGTGAAACTATTATGGTAAGTCACAGCAAAATAGATCCCTAGATAATGTTAAGTAGGCTTCAGATGCAGAATAGGTACAGCTTTGGAGGAGATTTAAAGGTTTATAAAGAGCGCACATGCCCCAAGCAAACATACTGGATTGACCTGAGGAACTTCTCCCATGAAAGGAAGAAAATACATGTTGGATGTCAAGGTCAGCATTAATGAAAGTGTGTAAGTGCAGGGCATCAATAGCTTCATAGATTATTCATGCGGAAAAAGAATAAAGGAACATCAAGGATAGGCTTTGAAAGTGAATATGGGAAGATTTTTGCTATATAAAATGGAAAGACAGATCATAGACATGAGGTACCATAACAGAGGTGATTGATCCAAACAGTGGATATTTTTGTAGCCCAATTCTCACTGGCCTGAAAGGGAGAGGAAAATGGAATTATCAAAGCCCATACAGAACAGGTTCCTTTGTCAAGTTTCTATCCCTCCATTTTCCTGTGGGTCAGTTTTTATTATCCATGAGAAGCAATGGCTATTGGAAGCACTCCAGGTTGGTGCTTCTGTAATTTCAGCAGGGCAGTAAAAATAGAATGAAGGAAAGAAAAATTGATTACAACTTGAAGGCTGAATATACAAAGCTGACAGAATATTCAGGGATATTCACACTGCCTAACTTTTAGACTAGTGAGTCTAAGTCCCAGCGGGGACATGAGGCTCTTGGCGGGTCAGCAGAACACACTAGGTTTTTTCAAATGATGATTCACGGAACTTGAGTTAGGTTCCTGTTTGGTTTGCCCTCACAAGCAATCTTTGACTAGCTGTCCGGGTTTCAGCCAGGATAGAGTTAATTTTCTTCACAGAAGCTAGCGTGAGGCTATGTTTTGGATTTGGGATGAGAAACTGTTGACAACGTGCTGACGTTTTGAGTTGTTGCAAAGTAGCCAAGGACAGTCCAGCTTCTCATGCTGGCCTGCTAGCAAGAAGGCTGGGGGTGCACAGGGAACTGGGAGGGGACACAGCCAGGACAGCTGACCCAGGCTGGCCAAAGGGATATTCCATACCATGTGACGTCATGCTCTGTATATAAAGCTGGGACGAAAAAGAAGGCAGGCATGGAGGGATGTTCAGAGTTATGGCGTCTGTCTTCCCAAGTAACCATTGCACATATGGAGCCCTGCTTCCCTGGAGATGGCTGAACTCCTGCCTGCCCATGGGAAGTGATGAATGGATTCCTTGTTTTGCTTTGCTTGTGTGTACGGCTTTTGCTCTAACTATTAAACTGTCTTCATCTCAAACCATGAGTTTTCTCACTTTTACTCTTCTGATTCCCTTCCCTGTCCCACCGTGGGGGAGTGAGCAAGTGGCTGTGTGGGGCTTAGTTGCCAGCTGGGGCTAAACCACAACACTAGCTAAGAAGTCTACTGGATCTAGAGCAGCAATCATCTGAGGGAGGTGATGTGAACTCCTTTCCTTGTCTCTCCCCATGCCTCTATTTCATGCAGCATCCATAGGTAAGTGGTAAGATCAGATGTAAGTTATTGCATTTTCTTCTCCCTGAGTGTAGAAGAGAAGAGAGGAATGTGTAGCATGAATTTTGCCTTATTAAATTAGTAGATTAGCTGCAGAAACAAGCTTTATTGGGAGATTCAGATGTATTGATTTGCCAGACTGAACAGAAAACCACACAGATTAATGTATGAACAACATACACTGAAGAGTGAAAAAGGGCACAGAAGATCTTTTCCTCCTGGCTATTTTTTGAGAATTCTCTGTGTTCCTCCAGACAATATTCTACAGGACGCATCCTTCTCACCATGACATGAAGTGTTATACTGGCATAAGCTATTTCATCTTATTAGTTTAGCTTACACCAAAGTAAATGAGAGAAAAAGTTGGACTTACACCACATTGAATTTTATTAATGAATATTTAATGAATAGCAATCTCCCTGCCTTCCTGCCCCCCTAGCAATCACCGTTATGTGGAAAATCGTAAGACAATCATCTTTCTCTCTCTTTTTCTCCCAGTAAGTATTGAATTAGTTACCAGAAAGAAATTCTCCAGTAGGAGAGTCTGAGAAAGGCAGTAACCTCATGACTAGGATCCTTTTTTTCTGGTGTGCAAACACCACATTTGAATTCCTAGCATGACCAAGGTGAAACAACACTTCAGCAGATGCTACTTCCCCTTTAAAATGCTCAAATTTGTCCCAAGTGTGAAACCGGTTGATTTAAAAACAGCTGTTTGAATGAAAGGGAATATTTGATGGACCCATACTCCACTATTCAGACTTTTTTTTCCTGAAAAGACCTATAAATTATATAAGAACAGTCATGATTTACTTTTGACATGGCATTAGGAAAAGGAGTTGCTTGTTGTGATGTACATGAGGCTCTAAATTAAACCAGATCTGAGTTGATCTAGCTTTCACCCCTAGAAGTCAGCTAAGAGCTGTAAAGCAAAGGCGGTTTTCCTGTAACATCATATTGTGGGACACATTACCAGATTTTTTGGAGAGGAAAAGACAGAGGGAGACTCAGCTGAGCATTTTACTGCATATGAGCTTTAAAAAAACAAGTGGATTTTCGGTACTGAAAGGACAGCTGAGTGCTTTGGGTTTGCAAGACTCGGAAAAGCCCTTTTTATTAAGAAAAATAATCTCTTTTTATTGTATTGCAGAATCCCATCATCCCTCACAGGTTCCTACCTTGTCCTCTTTATAAGCATTCCTACGGAATTACAACATTGAAAATAATGAACTGCTTTATTGAGGTTAGGATGGTAATTTCAGCAGACAGGTTACCAGAGAGGATAGCGAGTCCCAGGACGGAGCAGACATATCCAGCTCCATGGCAGGATTGGCACTGGTTTCTAGGGCAACCTTCAGTGTGGCTCTCTGTGGCCAGATAGCACGTTGGGAAGACTGGGAATATCAGAAAAAAGACAGGACTGCTGTCCCATGACATGCAGTTGGCTGCACATTCAATAGACTAACACAAGGGAAGAAGGTGCAGCTCTTTCAAGTGCTGCTGGCTGTGGTACCCAGGCAATGGTGTATCACACAGCTGTTTCAGGAGGCACTCGAGGCACTCGTGCATCCTTGCTGCCCCCTCACGTCCCCAGACAAACCCTTGCCAGGTGACCTGGCTGCAGGTGATCTGTCATATTTGAACAGGGACAGATGGGACCTGGCTGCCAGAAGGATTCAGCTGCCTTGAGACCCACTCCCGGCTCGGGTGCGAGGGCCTGCCAAGGATTTAATGTCCCTTCAGAGATACATTGAACACTCCCACTCTTCATTAACAGCACAGATGGGAAAACATCTTGTGCCTACCTATATTGCCTTAGGACAGAAGCCAGCAGTTCAGTCATGAATCACTGCAATCCAATGGGTTTGCTGAATAATTCCAAGGAGCTCCTTTCCTGCTGCAGCTACAAGGTCTTCTGCAGCTAGACCTGACACTATTCTGTGCGTCACAGAGTGGGATGGTTTGGCTCTCAAAAGGAGCATTTGTGAGCTGAAGACGGTGCTATGCATGGAGCTGGCTCAAGTTCAGCCACTTGAATTCAGCAATGCTGAATGATGCCTGTCTGTGAAAGACAGTGTAGACAAGTCCCTTTTGATGCCAACTTAAAAAAAAATTCAGTGTTTGCAATTTGTCTACTATACCTTTTATTTTTGTCCCTATACCCATTTGAATGTATTACCCCATCATTTCTGCCAGTGTTCTACTCCACTACTCATCCCAAAACTGACCAGGAGCAATGTAAAGCTGGAGGAGAGGGAGAGGGAGAGGGA
>NW_010535439.1:0-37262 GCF_000687285.1 Phaethon lepturus
GTTTCTACATGAAAGTTGGAAGTCTGAATAGCAAGATGGGAGCATAGCTCTGTACAAAACAAAAGTACGTTGGAAACTTGGAGGACGACAAATAGTAGCTTACACTGTTACCAGAATACAACATATGTAAGGGACCTAAAACAAGCTCTGCAGTATATGGCTTTTAAGAATGTTAATCATTATGATTTTGTCTGTTTCCAGGAGAAAAGAATATTTAATTTCTGATTCATTTATTTCCCCAATAAATGTCAAACTCTTTTTATAGTGGGATGGGACCACGTCTTAAATTGTTAGCACAAGGTATAATAGCAAAAATGGTGGAAGAATGGGATTCTAAGTGCAAAAATATTGGCTCCTATTTCCTTTAAATGGCACACAGCTGCTCTATGCTATTCAAACCTTTTTTAGGAATATAAAAAATGGGACAAAACAAAGAATTGCTGCCTGATGGAGACTAACTTTACTTTTATACTTAAAACTAGAGGGCATGACTACTATTTAAAGCCTTTACCAAATAAGTTCAATTTGGCTGAAGAATATGCGTTTCAGATGTGAAAATCTCTCAGGTACTCTATCTGTGTAGCATATACATGTGAAAGAATAGAGAGAGTTTCTTAACTGATCCCAAATGAAAGATAACTTTTAATAAGAAGAGAAGATAGAAGCCACAAATACTCCCTTGAAAGAGACTCCAGAGGAATATTTCTTTAATCTCAGAGAAAAATAATTGGAGGGGATTAATTGATTACAAGTTATTCACAAATTGGTCAAAAAAATGACACATCCAGATGCATTGCAGAGATCTCTTGAAATACCCCTATGGATGCTAGTAGCACAGATACCTTGATGAATTACCCTTAGTGAATAAGGAGTAATCAGCCAAAGGATATTTATCAACTTTGATCAGAGATATTAACTTGTACAAAACTTTTGCTGTCAGAGCTAAAGGGTTACTGAAAGTCCTTTGAAATCTACAGGAAGTTGCTGTGATTATGATGCAGATGTATCCAGAGAGGCGTATTTTCTTGTACACAGGGAAACAACAAGAATCTATAAAAGAATAGGAACAGATTACCAAATCACTGATTGACAGACAAGCAATGTTCACAGGGGATGTCACAAATCTACCATTCTAATAAAAATATTGTATCACTGATTAGGAGTGAGAGTTAGTTCTGGATCTGTTATATCTGCTTGAGTACAAATGTGGAGTGAAAAGAGAGTTCCTCGCTGCACAAGCTTTTCATCCAGGGAAAGAAAGAACAAATTTATAACACTGACCTTGCTCTATCTGAATTCTTTTTAGATCAAGGAAAAGCTATTTCTCAACTTGCTAACATAATGTTTAGAAAGGTAATATATGGTCTAAAAGAAGCTGAAGAAAGCTATGTTCAAATGAGGAAAGATTTGTGAACAAGTAGTCAAAAAGTGGATAAGAGGTAAAAAGTATTGGAATTTGAGAAGATGGCAGTAGCCAATTCTGTCAAGAAATGTTGTTGTCTAAATTTTTAGCCTTTATTGTTCATAGTTGGCTTCTTTTTCTTTTAACAATTCTGTCACTCACTATTTTTAAACTTAAATTTGAAAAATAGGGAAAAGAGAGTGAAAAAAATACCAGCAAGAGCTCTTTCTGTTGCTGTTTGCTTTCTATAATTTTCTCCATATATATTTTGTGGGTTTATTTCTGCAGCAGTTCTGAATTTTAATGATAAAGCACTTGGATTAAGCCCAACATATGCAATAATAAGCTCAGTAACTCAGTAGTTATCCAGAATCTCTGAGAATTTCAAACCTTAACATCTTTGGAACCAGTGCATATCTTATCCCCGGGTTAAAATAAAAAAAGAAGAATGCATATGCCAGAACATGGAAGTTTTAACTTGATTTGAAAACCCTTGAAGCAGGAAAGATGGTTTTTTTTCAAAAAACAAAACCAAAAACAATTGAAAAGTAAAAAAGGAATAAGTGTATTGTCAGAAGAAGGGAATGTATCTGGCTAATACACCAGATAGATTTGCTGCCATTCAAAGGGATCTCAGGAAGCTGGATAAATGGTCCAGCAGGAACTGCATGAAGTTCAACACAGGGAAATGCCACGTCCTGCCCCTGGGGAGGAACAACCCCAGGCACCAGGACAGGCTGGCTGCAGCTGGCTGGAAAGTGGCTCTGCAGGGAAGGACCTGGGAGTCGTGGTGGACAACACACTGAGCATGATCCAGCAATGTGCCATTGACGCAAAGGTGGCAAATGGTATCCTGCCCCCAGCCTGTCCTGATTCCTAGGGTTGTTCCTCCACAGGGGCAGGACTTTGCACTTTCCTGTGTTGAACTTCATGAGATTGCTGTCAGCCCATTTCTCCAGCCTGTCAAGGTCTCTCTGGGTGGTAACAGGACCCTCTTGTGTATCATTTCTCCCACTAACTAAAACTGGGGTCTGCTTCCTGATGTCATGCTGGACCCCGGATCTCAGGGAGCTGAAGACACCTGAGGTGACAAGCAGCACTGTCCTCTGTGCAGCACTCTCCTCTGGCTAGCTCTAAAGCAGATTCCCACCCAATATGTCAGATATGCTCTTTGGCATGCTAGATTACATGCAGAGATTAGATGTTTACACATTCACTGAGAGAGGTAACGTTTTAAAAAGCTAACACTAACTGCATTGAATCTGTAGGAGATTAAGTTCCATTTTGGCTGCTGGCAATCTCAAAAAGCCAAAAGAGAAAAGCAGCTTCCTGTGACTGGAGGCAAAATGTGAACCAATTCATATAAGCCTTTTTTTCCTCCATCTGTTGACTGACCAGCTTTCTTGAAGCCTTCCTTCAACCCATATAGGGAAGCAGGTGGAGTTGAGAAATTTACCTGAAGGCAATCCCCGTCTGTCTGCACCCAGAGCATAACCTGCCATAACCTCCACCTATTTACGAGGTGGAAGGTTATCTAAGGTATGGGAGGTTGGCTGCCACCTGTCCCCAGCAACTTAAAGTCAAATATCCATAGTAACATGATGCTCTTGGTCCCATGCACAATAAGCAGAACCTTTCATAAACTCTAATAAGTTACTAAAACAATGTTATATAAAAAGTAGTGCAAGGTTTACAAATAACAATGCCAATGCTAATTAGGGTTAGCCGGGGTTTACTCATTCATACAGCTAAGGGAGCATATGGGAAATGTCATGTTGTCATAGCAGATTCTTTGCTTCAAAAAGTATGTGAAACATGAAAACCAAGTAAAATAATAGCTGCATACAACAAATGCAAGGTACAAGATCTTCAGATAATATATATTTTTTCACTGCCTGAGAAGGGTTGCAGTAAGAATGCGTGCAAAAATGCAATCTGTTGTGATGTCTATTGTCAAGCTGTTACTCTGCCTCTTCTACTGAGATGTTTATTTTTTATATGACAGCATTTAAAATATGCACTGTAAATCAAAATGCATTTATTCAAACAGCACTGAAAGCCCTAGAATTAAAAATAGTATTAACTGAAAAATGTTATACCTTGTAAAAGCTTGAAACACTTCCTTTTCATATGGATATAGCTCTTCTTTCTTCCTGCGTCTGTAGGATTGAATTAGAACAGAGTCAACAATTCTGATTGTGTTAGTTAATGCCTGATCCAAATCTTAGAGTACTTTCTTAAAAACAGTACTATTTATAAGTAGATCTCTCTTCAATGTGATGTTCTGTATAAATAATAAAAGAGACATTTTACCTTCTGTGTTGGGGCTCACCTAGGAAGGAAGCTTTTTCAGATGTTGTTCCAAAAGCTCCCATGTACATATGCCCTAAATATAACACGCGTGTGAGTAATTTCAGTGACTTTCGGCCTCTCGGAGGAGCACTGAAGTAATTCTGAGCAGACAAGGGGAAGACAGTGGGAGGTACCCATAGACTGAGATGAATGCTGCTTGCCAGGAGAATGTGTAGCAGGATTTTTACTACTCCTATAGAAAAAGAAGCAAAGCAGTGAAAAGTATGTTAGACTCAATATGTGAATGAGCTATTTGTTTGCTTTTTTATTCTTGTTTTTTCCTCTAGTACTTTGCATTAAGAATGTTGTTGGATTTGTTGTTCACAGATTCCCAAAGAAAGGAAACACAAGTAGCTGAAATGTAAACATTGCCAGAAGTTTCCTCTCCATTTCTGATTCTCTGCCTCTGAAACATGAAAAGAGTTTGCAAGAACAGACGTTTTCCCCTTGTGTTCTTGGTTAGTCCGTGATAGATGGCCCAGCCCATTGGACTGTGGTTTCTGGTTTTCAGCCATTTCTTTCTTATTTTTTCTTCTTTTGGGGGGGCATGAGGTGTTTTGGTGGTTTTTTTGTTTGTTTCCAGTTTAAGCTGGCAGAAGAGTGGCAAGGCCATCGGTCAGCTTTAACAAGGTCTGTGGTTGCTCAAAGCCATGCTTGTTGGCAAGCCTAACAGGATAGCAAAAGTGGGTCTTAAGCTGTGTGTAGACGATCAGAAGTTCAAGTCATATGTCAGATTGTGTCATCTGCCTAATAGGGAAGCTGAGCTGACATGAGAACGTCTGGGCATATCTGAATCTTTGGCTTTTAGGAAGCAAATCAGTAGGATATGCTGAGACTTACAACCCCCAGGTCAGTGGAGCAGTGGGACTCCTTGGGAGCTGTTGTCACCTTTTGTGAATCACAGTTTAAGCTCCCTCAGCTCTCCAGAATATGTGATGTCTATCTTGTGGCTCTTGAGCATTTGAAGGTGTGGTGGCTGGCTGCGATCAGGAAGGTTGGACACATCTGTGTTATAGAAGTACCAATCACTGTTAGACCAACAGCATATCAGTAATTTTTAGAACTGAACATAATGCAACTTTAATGCAATATTCAGGACTGCTTATTTAAGTCTTGTTTTTACACTATCTTACTTAACTTGAGGTCATGGCTTCAGCTGATAAGCACTACATGGAAAGTTATTTTCACATTCTTCCTGGCAGAGGTTACTAGAAAGCTGTCAAGAAAACTCATTATGGAGAGTCATCATGTAGAGCTTTCTTTGAATTGCTTATGATCTGACTCTCAGTTGGAACGGTTTGTTGTGGTTTGTTTTTCTATTGACCCTTTCTTTTAGTTATTTGGTGGAAAATGGAAGAGAGGGTGACGGAGAGAAACTGGGACTGTTTAAAGCCTGTAGATGGCATTATGACATTACTGCATTTCTATCCACTAGCTCTGGACACATTAAAAAATATAAAGTACCAAGAGGTCATAAAGGTGTATAGCAGCTGTGCCACAGCTGATGGAGTTACATGACTGCCAACTAGTATCATTTAAGTCCCTTTAAAAAAAATGGTGTAATGTTTAAGTGCAGTTCAGTGTAGTGAATGAATGCCATATAACCTATGAGTAATATACTGAGCAATGCAATCTAACTGTTTCTCAGGAGAACTTGGCTGTGGTTTTAGTCAATTAAGATCAGCAACTGGCAAATCAAAACTGGAAGTTATTGTGTAGTCACCAGTGGAAAAGGCCAAGACATGCTATAGGGTCTTAATTGCACTGGTATATAGAAAATGGTATGACCTGGTTGCATCACACTATTGGTATTATGCCTTGGAAGTCCCAAAAATGTGTCACTTGAAAGGAATGTTATTGCATTTTTTTTTCTCAGAATCCATGACAGAAAATGAAGATGCAACTAAGAGTGAAAATGTATACTTGAGGACATGTAGGATTCATTTAGCATGCTCTCCTTCCTTCTGTGAATTAAGTTTCAGGTCAGTAGTCTGTAACAAATCCTCTGTTCCAGCGGGAGACAAGCTAGTGCATGACAACACAGAAACCACGCTATCTTTTAAAACGTTTGTGAAAATGAGATGAGATCTGCCAGGATATGTAAAAGTATTTAACACATTGCATCAATAATAACTTTCTGAGATTAACCTATCCTTTTTTTTTTAAGAGATACTCGTTCAGTAGAGATCAGCTACACTCAAATTACCTTCAGTATGCACAATAAACTGACATAATTGTTGTTATCTGAGATGAAAATGGTACTGTAGAGCTTATTTTAAACATAAACCTTTCTTGCATGTTCCAAATATGTTTATATTTTGCTAGTACATATTAAAAATATCTTACCATAGTGTTAATATTTTAATCTGCAAGCAGCATTTTGTTATGTATGTCAAGTATGGCTGGAGAATAATGGAATTACTTACTGTAGAGGATTCAGAGCAGGATATCATGCTGATTATTCTTCAGCTGTGATTTGGGGGTTGCACACATTGAAGAGGGATTGTTTTGGATCATCCATGGGCTTAACACAGGTATTTTTATACAGTGCAAAACAGCTGCCATGATCTAGTTTTCTACCGAAAGAAAAATCCTATCCCTATGCTTTGATCAGGACAGTGTATCCCAGAGAGTATGTCAGAAGAATGGAATCATTCAGCTGATCCAGGAACTGAGCAAAAAACAATGTCATTATTGTTTTGCTGTGAAAGAAAAAAAATCTCACATAAGTTAGGTGACCATTAATCAGAAGATGTATCCGTATTGCATATAGATATTTGTCTATATTAAATAAGTATATTTTTGATGTTTCCAGACATGATTTTGGCAAGACTAACTTTACCTCAGATGACTTTTTTCCCAGTGTCCTTTGAGCCATGTCTTCCAGCTGATCAGAGACTCTTGAAACTGATGGAGCTTTCTGCCTTTGAATCATCGACTTGCATTCGTGGTTAACAGACAGAGAACTGGAGCAATGAACTCTGTAGGGGCATGAATCCATTAGAATGGAGGAAATTGCTGTTAGGAGAGACTACAGTAGCTCATCTCTGTACAAGAGTAAGCACAATCCATCCTCCATTCACTACAGTGGCTCCCTATGGAGTGCTGAATAGGTAGAGCAGGACTTCAATATGTTTGTCTTAGAAGCTCTGTTGGCTTTTTCACACTCAGCACTGTCTGTCGTCCATATGTGATAAAACATTCCTTCCAATGTGCAAAGTCATAAACCTTGGACAATATTATCTTGATTAAATTAATTATGGATTTTTTCACTAACTAATAGGTCACCAATATATTTATTCATTAAAAGTATGGGATATAAGTAGGATGAAGGGAAATGAATACTCAAAAGAATTGTATTTGATTTTGCTGTTGTTGAGGCTATACTTGAGTCTTTATCCTTTAAAAACCTGCTTTAGATATTGCTCATTTGATGCATTTTAGGAAAACTCTTTTGAAATGTACAGTGCAATTTTCTTCTCAGACAGAACGTTAGGAAATGTTTTGCTGTGAGAAATGGAGTTTGTCTGCATGATGGATAGTGACTTTGTGTCTAAGCATAGTGACTGTGTCTTAATGTTATGTTTCTTGTGGTGCTACTTAGCTGAAATACAGCTGAGATTTGAGATCCTGATCTGGCACTGAACAACACAGATTTTCTGCTGTCTATGAATCTGTGCAATTTAATCAGCTGAGGACAAGCCTTGCAAGTTCAAATCCAATCAAATCAAAAAGTCTTTTTCCTATGTCAAATACAACTGTAACAATTAGATAGCATATACAGAACAGTATATAACAGTTCTTACATGCTCATACATGCCGCAGCTGACTTCAGTGTTCACTGCTATGAGCATTCACTGTTCAATTTTTTCCTGAACAGATTCTGATGCTAATTTTATTACCTCTCTAAGAGTGTGTTTTCATTTAGAACAATGAAGCAGGCATTCATGAATGAGTCACTCATAATTAGACTGAGGTGTTTATGCCATGCTTCTAATAAGAGACATAGCAAATAAGATGTTTACTAATAATTATAGGGGAACAATCTAAACAGTTCCTCTATCATATTAGAAACCATTGAGGAATTGAGGACAACAAGGTCCATTTTAAATTACTGGTGTTACTTTTAGTGCTAAATTACTTAAATTACTAGTAATATCTTAGAGGTTCTGTTGTTCTTAAGGTTTTATCAGTTTCTTCTTCAAGTGCAAGGGGCTTTCTGCAGCCTAGTGATCAACCTGGTAGGGGAAACTCTCAGCTCCTGACACTCAGCTGTCATCAGCTGATGACAGTCCAAATGAATGGCAGAATTCCCACAGACTGGAATAGATGCCATTCATCTTTGGAACTCGGTGGTTGTGATCATGCAACTCTTTTCTTAAAAGTGTTTCTGCAGGCTTTCCTAGTCCTCAAAATGTTTTGGTATCTTCTACTACTTTCTGATACCGTTATGGTCATCCGAGCACTGTTTGACTTGCTATCCTATTTATCGTGTTTCCCCTGCAAAGCACTTCTCTGTAACCATAGACACTGAGTGTTGTTTTACAGGGATGGAGAACTGGAGTCATTGAATTAAAGATGCTTTACTGTACAGTCTCTAAAAGCAGCAAACATCACTAACTGCCTCTTTCCATCCCCCACCACAGCTCATGTATGGTGTGTGGGCCTTGACTTTCCAAAACAGATCTGTAAATGCACTGAGCAGTAAAAAATGTGAGTTAAAATAGCAGTATCTAAAGAGGAGAAAGTTGCAATTCTCTGTGCAGAGAAAAAAAAAAAAAACAGAGATGCAACAGCTCCTCTCAGCCAGCATGTATTTGCTGACACCCAAAGGAAGAGACAGATTCTGGGGACTGCTGGTGACACTGGCACAACACAGGGCCTCTTGTGTCCCTTGGGCATGGTCCCATTAAAACCATGCCCATGTTTTTGCTGGACACAGCAAAACAAAGCCTGCAGGCTTCCAACAAAGTGTTAATTTTCAAGGCAGGCATTGAGTCTTTTCTTCTCAAAGTGTTGACTGCAAACTCCAGACTTCCCTGAAACTCATTCCTAAGTAAGATGAGGAATCCCTGAAAGAAGGTGAATGTAACACCTCTGGTATACTCCTCTAGAGTTATAAATATTTTCATTAAAAAATAGAATCACAGAATGGTTGAGGTTGGAAGCAACCTCTGGAGGTCATTTAGTCCGCCCCCCAAGCTGAAGCAGGAGGTCCTAGAGCAGGACCACCAGGCCATGTCCAGATGGCTTTTGAATTTCTCCAAGAATGGAGTGTCCACGACGTTTCCAGGCAACATGTGTCAGTGCTCAGTCACCGTCACAGTAAAAAATTTTTTCCTGATGTTCAGAAATTTCTCCCTTATCTACTTTACTTTCCTCAGAGACATTTGAATTTTTTAAGAACAGAGGAATTTTTTCTTCACAAATGTAGATAGAGGCAAATACAGATCATGAAATAGTAGATAGATCGCTATAGAAACAATCAGGTAGGAGAGCCTGCTACAGGCTTTGCCATTAGCTGCTGAAGCAGGTATACTTGCAACTCAAAGAAGGCATGTCCACTTCTGTGTATCTCTCCACAAGTCCAGTCATCAAAAATACAGATAAATGGCTTCCCTGGAAATAGTAGAGTTGATCTAGCTCCGCTTCCTTGTCTATGCAAAACTCATTTCTCCCTGTCTTTGCTAAGTATTTCGTGGTCATTGCAATCTCCCGCTTTCCTCTGGGAATGGCTAGAGAAGGGAAGGAGACACACCTGAGGGCCTAGGGGCATAGCAGCCACCTGCCAGCTTTTAGCTGAAGTCATAAAGGACAACCTCACTGTTATTTTCTTCAGCTTCACAGGTCTTTTAAATACAACTTTGTGACACTACCATCGACTTTTTGGTATTTTTACATTTAGTGAACTACCTGCCAACAAAATCCCACTTCCTTCCTCCTCCAAGTTAGAAAATGGAACAAAGTTGCACAAGAGAAAATGCAAGAAATTCTATTTGACTGTAAGAAAAAAAATTTTTTACTGTGAGGGTGGCCAAACACTAGAGGCGGATAGAGAATATCTTTGGAGATATTCAAAGTGTGACTGGACATGGTCTTGGGGAACCTGCTGTCATTGACCCTGCTTGGAGCAAGGGGTTGGACTAGATGATCTCTAGAGGTGCCTTCCCAGTTCAGCCATTCTGTATTCCTGTGATTTAGTTTCTTAAATACATGTTCATTTAAAATATGATAATTTGTATTTTTTTTTTTAGAGGCAAGGTAACACAAATAACAATGACTCTAAACAAATCCTGTTTGCAGTAAATAACTGCATTAGCTATGTAGAACACCAACCTATATTTATTCTTAAAGTATTTTGTACCTTTCTTTTTAGAGATACTTTAAAAAATTTTTATTAACACCACGATCATTTTACCTTTAAGTCTGAAATGTGCCACATTTGTTCTCAAGCCAGGAGTGTTTTGTCATTGCTGGGGGATTTTTGGTGTTTTTTTTGCTGTTTTTTTAAATTAACAATATGTTTCAAATTAGAAAGAACAAGGATAATACCTTTATGATAATTCAGAAAAATAAATTGTCTTGTTGGTCTAACAGTCCTTAGATTCCTGTCTCAAGGGGCATGGTAAGTACAAATTTGGCAAGGACCTATTATGTCTCTGTCACGGAAATACCACTCATTGTTTCTATTGTATAGAGGAGACCTTAGGAAAAAGCTGTCAGAGTGAAGAAAGAAATACTTTTTTTCCTTCTTTTTTTCAGGTTGAGCTAAAATGACTTTTAAAATTACCTTTTCCTGCCTAAGTTTCTCTAGAAATATTTTTTAGGCTGCCAAAATATCAATGAAAATGAACATCCAAATAGACTAGACTTGCAGTCTAAGAGAATGGCATAAAACCATGCTGGATCCCATCATGATGAATTGATGAAGCAGGAAATGGAGCAGAACTGAAAAACTTACTTCTGCCACATTCTGCACATAATGCTTCCACCTGTCCTTCTTTTTGGTGGTACCACATTAGGAAGAAGCATTTCCATATCCCAACCTCCTGATGAGAGAGTAGGAAGGGGACAGGTAGTCAAGAATGGATTCAACTATGTTGGTCTAAGGTGTCTTTACAGATTGTGGAGAGAAACTGGCACTGTTATGAATCAATTTGATTCAAATTTAAGTTAAAAAATTGAAATAGTTTTAGCACTGCATAGGTAATTTCCGAACTATTTCAAGAATGTAGAAGACCTTTTGCCGTTAGCTGATAAAATTCTGTCTGCTGTTACAGGCTAACATTGACAGTCTTGTAAATCAAACAGCAGCAGCAAACACTAGAGATTTACTGTTGCAACATGGATAACAATTCAGGGAGAAGCAGGGAAGTGTCCCAGTTTATTTCTATTGAGGCTTTTTTTTCCAAAAGAAAAAAGCCCACATACATAGCCTAAAAAAGATAAAATAATCCCAATGAATTTTCTTTCCTTTGCTTCAGCAGACGTGAGAGGTGAAAGAGATCCTAACAGAGCTAGATATATTAAGAAACAACAGGAAGGTAACATGGGCAATTTTTAATTAGCTTAAATCTCTTTCTATCTTCTTGTTTCAGTATGTATTGTATTTTATATGTCGGTATGCATTTCATTTTACACAATTTATAAATGGTAAATAAATACATAAATAGTATGCAATTTATAAATTATAATTGGCTGTATATGTATCTGCACTGACATTGGCTCATTAATGGTAGTCACTTGCAATATTTAACAACAGAATTAAATAGTTATCTGAAAGTACTGGAAATCATAGAACAGAGTGTTACACAGCACTATTAACTTTTCAGTAGCAACACAAAAATTTTCCTGCCTTTCTAGCTGCAAATGAAAAGTTAGAATGAAAATAAATTCCACTGACCAAACATGGGATGCTGGGAAGTATATGAAGGCAGCAGAGTTAGCATTAGATTGCTCTTGCCTCCTGCTATTCAGGACAGTGAGTATCAGCATCACTGTCATGAAAAACCCTCTCAGACTTTATTTGCAGTCCAACAGAAGATCAAGGCAATTTCACCAAGCAGCAAATCCAAAAAGAGCAACAGAAAACTGTGCTTTTTTAGACTATGGGAGCAGCACTTTTCAGCCCTCCTGAGAACTTTGTTCCTTCTACTTCATCAGCCTTGTTCGTTTCCACCTCTGATTGTTCCTTCTGCTTCCATACTACCTTTCCAAGAAGTGCATGTCTAACCCTTGCCCTTCTTTAGGGCTGGAAATTTATTTAAATCCAAAAGGTGAGCTGATTCCCAGCACCTTAAATGTCATTTTCATTCACAGTGACAGCTGTTCTTCCAGTTTGTAAAAGGCACTGTAGTGTTTAGGTTTAGTAAAAAAACTTCTGGCACCCACTAATTCCGTATTCTTTTCTGTTTCTGTCACAGATATGTTACTTTACTGGACAAGCATTCCCAGTATTTGTCCCAAATCTCACCTGTCCCGTCTAGTTGGACTACACAGTCTTTGGGGATGAACTGTGTTCTGCTCGATGGGCTGAGGTCAACTGTATGAGGTTCAACAAGGCCAAGTGCCGAGTCCTGCACTTCGGCCACAACAACCCCATGCAACGCTCCAGGCTTGGGGAGGAGTGGCTGGAGAGCTGCCCAGTAGAAAAAGACCTGGGGGTTCTGGTTGACAGATGGCTGAACATGAGCCGGCAGTGTGCCCAGGTGGCCAAGAAGGCCAACAGCACCCTGGCCTGTCCCAGCAATAGTGTGGCCAGCAGGAGTAGGGAAGTGATCGTGCCCCTGTACTCGGCACTGGTGAGGCCGCACCTCGAATACTGTGTTCAGTTTTGGACCCCTCACTACAAGAAGGATGTTGAGGTGCTGGTACGTGACCAGAGAAGGACAACGAAGCTGGTGAGGGGTCTGGAGCACAAGTCTTATGAGGAGCGGCTGAGGGAACTGGGGTTGTTTAGTCTGGAGAAGAGGAGGCTGAGAGGAGACCTTATCGCTCTCTACAACTACCTGAAAGGGGGTTGTGGCGACGAGGGGGTTGGTCTCCCAACTAACTAGTGATAGGACGAGAGGAAATGGCCTCAAGTTGCACCAGGGGAGGTTTAGATTGGATATTAGGAAAAATTTCTTCACCAAGAGGGTGGTCAAGCATTGGAACAGGCTGCCCAGGGAGGTGGTGGAGTCGCCATCTCTGGAAGTGTTCAAAAAACGTGTGGATGTGGTGCTTCAGGACATGGTTTAGGGGACATGGTGGCGTTGGGTTAATGGTTGGACTTGATGATCTTGAAGGTCCTTTCCAACCTTAATGATTCTGTGATTCTCTGATTCTGCTCAGGATGTACAACATTATGATAACATGTCTGATATCTCAGCTGGAACTGTTATGTGGGGTTAAAACATACATATTTTATCTAGATTGGAAAACATTCTAAAGATACCAAATAGGATTACTCAGTCCCCAATCATTCCTCAGGATCACATATATATAAATTATCTTCGGTTAGAACAGCTGCTTCATAATAACCTCTAATTCTACAAATCGAACTACTTAAGAAATACTTTACAAAAATATATTTCAGATTCCTGATTACCCTACATATACATTCATAGCATAAGAATTTGTTGTTAGTTTGGCAAAGCATACTCAAATACACAATTGTGGTATGGCGCACACGGTAGGCATAAAAATGTACATAATATTCTAAGGTGTCTATGGATTATTTTGTCCATTTGTTTTACAGATAACTTAGCTGTTGCTTTAGCAACAGGAAATCCAGTGCAGACAGCTTTCAGATCAGATAGAAAGATTTAACTCAATTCAAGTCTGATAGATATGACACGACCACTGTTTCTTTCTCTATTTGTAGGCTTATACAAGTAAAACATTCATTTTGCTTTTGCTAATGGTGTAAAAATGCATTACTCATTGTATATAGGTTATTGCTCCAATCCCTCATTCCCCTTCCCTGTGCACTGAAAGTCATAGTTCATGCCTTTTGAGGCTGGTGATATCTCAGTGCATTATTTTCCTTCTTAGTCTTTACAATGTTCTATATGCATCATGTGTCTTGTTTAAAATAATGATCATCACTAGGCAGTTGGTCTGAAATGTTATAGTCTGTCATTTCTTCACCTCAGGCCAGTGATGTCATGTAACATGACTTTACTGGTTTATCACATAAAGTCTCCTTGGGCTAATTATTCCAGTTCACACCATCTGCATCACTGCATCACTGAAGGTGCACAAATATTTCCAGTTGTTTTGTGTCATGATGATTATTTTCTTTAATCATAATTGTCATGCCAACAGCTAAGCACCACATAGCCACTTGCTCAATCCCCCCGACAGCAGGACAGGGGAGAGAATTGGAACGGTAATTGAGAAAACTTGTGGATTGAGATACAGTTTAATAGGTAAAGCAAAAGCCACGCATGTAAGCAAAGCAAAACAAAGACTTCATTCACTGCTTCGCATCAGCAGAAAGGTGTTCAGCCATCTCCAGGAAAACAAGGTTCCATCACGTGTAACCATTACTTGCGAAGACTAACACCATAACTCTGAATGTCTCCTGTTCCTTCTTTTTCCCCAGCTTTATATGCTGAGCATGACATCATAAGGTACAGAAGATCCCTTTGGCCAGTTGGGGTCAGCTGTCCCAGCTGTGTCCCCTCCCAACTTCTTGTGCGCCCCCAGCCTACTCACTGGTGGGGTGGGGTGAGAAGCAGAAAAGGCCTTGACTCTGTGTAAGCACTGCTCAGCAATAATGAAAATATCCTGTGATATCAACACACCTTTCAGCACAAATCCAAAATGTAGCCCCATATTAGGTACTATGAAGAAAATTAACTCTATGCCAACCAAAGCCTGCACAATAATGAAAATAATATTTCCTAGGGGAAAAAAAAAATCTCAAAGCAAATAATTTAAGAATTATTATGCACATGGAATTCAGTATTCATTACTCAGTTATTGGTGAACAATCTAGAAAGTCAGTTTAGGGTAAAGATGCACTTCATATCTGCTTCAGTGAAGCTGGCTGTATATGGTGTTTTGGTTAAGAGGGATGAAAGTGTACAGTAAATATTTAGGAAATATAGATACTGAAACTAGATTGCGATCAGTCTAGTCCTTTCATTGAGTGCAGTAGGAGATGAATGAGGGTATGCTTCCTACCATAATTTGAACAGGTTTTGTTATGACAAAGAGGGAAAGGGGCAGGAGTCTTTGTGGAGGATATGAACTAGTGGAAGGTGTTTCTTAGCGCCACATCTGAAGATCATAATCCATTCTTGAAAAAGATATATGAGCAAACACAGGTTCATTTGATGAAAAGTAGACAAGTACGTCTGAGCTAGTCACCGTAAGTGCCTTCTCTGGTAAAGGAGAAAGGAATTTATCTCATCCTAAATAACATATCTGAAATAGGTCAAATGACTCAGTTGAGATGAGAGGAATGTAAGAGTAACAATAGAGCTTCATGCCAAAGGTTCATCGAGCCAGCCATTTTCTCTCTGGCTTTCTTGGTGGGTGAGATACCATCGTCAAGAAGGTGATTTCCACAGAATGAAGATCAACTCCTGTGTTCTCGGTGTGCTGCCTCTTCTGACTTGGTTGAATATGGGAAACTCAGCTGCACAGTCTGTGCAGAAGGGGGGCTGTGTTGATGCCCTCTCCTAAAAAGAATTGACAAACACTGTCCAAAAGTTAATGGGAATAGAAGAAGCATACACTGTATTTCCTCCCTCTCTACTCTCCCAGGGGACTCCTACGTCTGTAGTGATTTGTCTCGGTAGTGACTCATAAGAGATTTATCCATGAAATGCTTATCCAGTTGCCCTTGGAACCCCTGAAAGTTACTGCATCCACAATGCCCTTGAAAAGAAATCAGCAGGTCTGTTACCTCCTGCATGAAGAACCACCTCTTTCTGTTTCTTTTGAACTTGACTGCCCATGGTATTGTTTAGTGGAGGAGACTGCAAACAATTGATCCATTCTCTCCATACCATCAGGACTGCGTAGCTGTCTATCATACCCCCTGTTCTCCAGGATGAAGAAGGAATATCTGTCTCTCTGGACCTTGTGTGCACCAGCAGGCCCTGCAGCCTCCTTTCCCTCACCCCAGGCTCTGCCTGCCAGCACAGCTGTCCAACTTCAACACAGTACAGCTATGACTTGGGATCAGGCTGCTCTGGAAAGACCAAGGGGAGAAAGAGCCATGAGAGGACTCATCAGAGCCTCCTTCCTTCACTAGGAAGCTGAACATAGGCTTAGACCCTTACCTTTGTGACTGGCATGGGGTGGGCATGTCTGTCCCTGTTGTTGATGCGCTGTGATGGTCCTGACGTTGCCTTGCTGGCTTGATTTCCTGGCTTGACTTTGGACCTGCTTTGTCACTACAGGCTTGCCTGATGATCATTGGACTGTGGCTGACCCTGGTTACTGTCACCAAACCTGCTAGCTCTTCTGGGACTGCACCTTGCTGGAAAGGACACTGTCCCGTTCTGTCCCCTTCTGGCTCCTACTCACTTCTCCTTGTGGAGCAGCCCCCTCCTGATGCTCCCCTGACACAACCTGCTCAGTCATTGCTCTTACAAAAGCAGCCTTCAGTCATCCTTGCTGCCTCTCTGTGGGTCTCTTCAGGCTCTGTCATTCCCTGCTCGAGATGAGAGAGCAGAGCCATGAAAAGGATTCAAAATGAGGGTGAACAACAGGTTTATACAATAACATAATTGTTTTCTTTCTTGTTCTCAAACCCTTTTCTAATAATTCCTAACGCTTGACTCTTTTTTTTTTTTTTTTTTGGACAGATGTTAAGCACTGAGCTAACCTGTCATAGACCTGTAGACCTATCTGTCACAACCCAAAGATCTCACTCCTCAGTGCCAATGGTCAGCTTGTAGACCATTTCTTTTTTCTTATCTGCATCAGTTTCCATTTACCTAACTGAAATTCATCTGCCATGTTATTACTCAGTCGCTCAGTCATGTAAATCCTTTCTGCAGTTCTCTGCGTTTAGCCTTTGTTTTTTCTACCTTCATACGAGCTGCAACTTTGTATGAGCTGCAAACATTGGTCATCTTTTACTCTTTTTCCCAAGTAATTTAGGAGCAGCACAGATCCCAGCATTTCTGTGAAAATCTCAGGTGACTTCCCACTGCGAGAAGTGACTGTGCACCCCCACTTCTCCTTCCTACTCTTGGCAGTTCTTCTCCATGCCCGTTCCTTCCTTCCCCCTTATCACATGGCTGCTTAGATTCTTTAGGAGACTGATGACTGATTGTTTCCTTCTGGAAATCCGAGCAGGCCACAATGTCTGTGAAAAATCCCCCATTAAGACATATATTCACTGAATCTGGTGAAGTGGAGGAGTCTGCCTGAGCCATGCAGGGAAAAAAGGATTCACTCCGTAAAAATGCCATTACTTGTGAATCTGTAGAACGGCCAGAGTTCTTTTTCCAGCCCTGACATAGGAACTTAGGCTGCAGTGACTGCTCAATAGATGCCACAAATTTGTAAATCCCTGTGCTCCCTTTCGATCTCGCACATTTTTGTCAGAGATACATTTCATCCGAACCACACATTGTTCAGCTCAAAGGTAAAATTCTGTGGCACTGTTTTGCTGGCAAAATGGGTTTTAGTCAGGAATTTGACTAAACTATTACAGTGATCATACCTTGCCCTAGAAATCTGTGATTACATCAGAGCTAATGAATATATGGAATATACGGCAGGAATCTTCTCTTGCAATTTTATAAACAGCATTCCATTAACGGTAGTTGCAGAGTAACACAAAAAATATTTCCACTCATAACTAACTAATTTTGCTGACTTCCTCTGTTTTTGAGAAAGTCTTAATAACACTGAAATGTGAACAAAGTTATAGAGGTGATGTTCATGTTCTCCCATTCTTTTTATCACTGCTAGTAAAAAAAAAAAACACCAAACAAAAAACCAAAACACTGGTTTCTTTCCTTGTTTATTTGCTTTTATTTTTTTAATCTAATTTTCCCCTTGCCACCCCCCACTCAAAAATATCAGCCAATGGGGCTAATGTTTTATTACGGGCTACAGATGCAAAGCCCTAAATATATCACAGCTGGTATAATATGTGCTCAGCTATGAAAGTCCTTCTAGAAAAAGGACTCGTAACTGTGTAGAATAAAAGTTTAGCTTGATCTAACACAGAAAAAAATTAATAAATTAGCTGTAAAGCATAGAGTTATATCTCTAAAATATCTTTAACTCCTAGCTGAATGTGTGTTTAGTGGAAATAAATGTATAGAACCATAAAATAGAAAACCTGACATGTAGCTATAGTTCTGTAGCTATACAGTTCTGTACAAAAATAGCTTTTTATAATCTTGTTGCAAACTGCTGTATTAGCTAAGATATACCCATCTTAATACATTTTACAGCATTGGACTTGTGTACTACATGCACTTGTGTTACTGTGAAGAAATGTACACAATAGACAACATTCTTGGGTGTATAGGTTAGCATCACCTCATCAATTAACTATTGGCATAAATTGTGAAATATCCAGAGAAGCCCTGATTTATCAAAGGTGGGATGTAACTCCTGAGTGATATTTCTGAGTTTTTCACACTAATGACTCCCTGAAAAATGTTAGAAAGTTTAAGCCTAAGCCTAAAGGTGGATGTTTAACACCTAAGTGTTGAAACAGGATTTAAAAACACTTCTCTGAGAAGCAGGTAATTACTGAGAGTGACAGGTGGGGATTTAGGCCCCCAGCTCTGGACACTTCCCATTGGAAATGGTGACTGAATTTTCAAATGAAAAATACTCAGCATGCAAATGGAAAGGCTCAGACCCTGGGATGACACGGAAAGGCTCAAACCTGTGGATGACAAAATGAAACCCTCTTTCTTCTGAAGTCAATTGACAAAGTTCCACTGACTTTGAACCACAAAGCTACTCATAAATTTAAAATTCTCAGGCCTATTTCAAGGTCAGACCCCACCTGCACCACAGCTGCACACTACCTCTATGGCATTGATGTGTCCAACCTTCCCACACTCTGGGGCACCCACTAATGGTGCCTATTCCATAAGCCCCTGTTGTAAACCTAAATGGGCATTTCTAGCAAAAATGCTATGCTGAAGGTGTCCGTATCACAATCACATGAACCTCTACACTGTCCTGTATGACAAATGCCTGCTTTAATCCCTCATTGTTGATATTAGACTTTATGATTAGCTGGAAAAACAGGCAGGAAAGAAGGTAAAATGAGGGGGTCATTCCAGCCCACTGGCTTGAGAAGTACATCCTGATTCCTGGCATGAGACCTGCATGTTTCCTCACCATCATGTTCTCACATTTGATCTCCCTGTAGTATGACTTCCACTGGAAGAAAAGGTGGCCAAGAGTGCAGGTTGGGTACATGGTGAGCAACCAAAGTCACCAGGACTGTGGACTATATCTGTTCTATAATTTACATATGTTCTTAGGAGTTAAACCACCTCTCAGTCCTGTGACTCTCCTGTTAGAAGCTTACACTGCTGAATGTTGAGATCTCCTTTTAACCTTTTTATCATTCATGGTAGCATATGAAGATATATTTTGGCACCCTCAGGTTATGACCATCCATCAGGCACCTGTTACAGGTCCTGTGATGTTTCTGCAAGTGCTCAGAGGTTTTCCACCTTCCAGATTTTCATGCCTGCCCCTTTTCTTGAGATACCAAGATAGATACATCAATTCACACTTCAGAATGCCATTAGTCAGAGAGAACTCTATGGATAAAACAGGGAAAAAACAAGTCTTTCCTTTCTGACAGCTTTGAGTTCTCTGTGCGTGTTAACTACAGGCATAGCTATATGTCCACCAGACTTTTCTCTTAGCCAATAGTGAACTTCGAAACATTTGTAAGACTCTCTTATAATATTCATAATAGCAGCTGTGAATAGCAGAGTACCCTGCAGAGTAAGACTGTACAAAAAAGCTCCCCCCACACCCAAGATATCCTGGCGTTAGGCACAATGACTTCTGCACACAGTCTGTTCTTTAGAAGTTTGATATGAGAAAGAAGAGGCTTTAGACCACAGATGAAGAAAGCATGGGTCTAGATTGGAGTAATGGATTTACTTTTCCTGCTTGCTTTGCTGGTCGGTTCCGAAATGGATATTTTAAGCTTTCAAGTGTCCGAATGCCAGTTGCATTTTGTTACAGCAAAAGGTGCCAACCCTGGAAGACCAGCTCTGGAAGGGCTATGTGTCTTTCAACATTTCATTTTTGTCTCTCTCTGAACCTTAAGGACTAATAGATATGTCTGCTGCATGAGTGGTGCTCTTCACGCATACATAAATACCTGGATGCACACAACAGTCTGTTCCCAATTCTGTTGTGGACTGAGTTGATTACATGGAGGATAGTTTTCCCAAACCCTGGCTTGCAGTAGTGAGATCCTCAATATAAGTATAAGGTTTCCACCATGCTTAACTTGCCACATGCCTTGAGAGCAGCTCAAACTCTCTGAGAGGCTAGGCTTGCTCGGTGAATTCCCCTCTTGCTACTCATTGCTTTACTGGCAGATGACTTTCCATGTATGGAGAGAAATGGCAGAATCTGAGTTCAGTTCTTGGTAGCTCTATGGTGTTGCTGAGGTAGGAAAGAGAGCGAAGAAGTGAAAATTCTTCTGGAGAGAAAGTTAGAGAGCCCAGAAGAGAATGTGAAAGTTATTTCTTAAAATAGGTGTTATTGAACACATTATCTTGTCTTCAAGGGAGAGTGGTGGGAGCAGCAAGAGCAGGAATCTGTTGCTGAGGAGACAGCAACAGATGGCATGTTCATATGTAGACCCATGAACGGAAAGATGTCCTGTAACTTGTTGCTTTTGCTCCAGAGACAGTCAGTTTCTTCTTCAGAGCCCTGAATGTATCCACCTTCCTGGCATTTGTCTGCTTGATCTCAAGGACAACCAGAGAAAACACAACAGGTGGCTTTGTATGTGAAATTGTTGTATGAAGAAAGCTAGAAGCCTTAGTGTAGGCTCATCATCCTTCCCACAGGAGCTGCTTTTCAGCTGAGACTCTAGCCCTTGGCCTCTGTCTGAGATGAAGTTTGGATTGCTTTACAATCATGCCCATTCCTGGCTGTTCACCTGCTGATGCAGACCCTGACCCTTCCCAGCTTCAGCTCAGACCTGCCTCGTCACCATGGATTTGCCTAAGGTTACAGCTGAGCTGTGTCTGACCCTAGTAACTATCACCAGACCTGATCCTGAGCCTGACCTTCTGGCTTGACTTCATGGTTTGCCCTCAGACCTGCAAGACCACTATGGACTTAGCTGATGATCCAGGCTCCAGGTTGACCCCAACTGCCACTCACCAGCCCTTGCCCTGCCAGACATGGTATTGTGCTTGGCTCCTGGCTCCCTGTCACTTTGGGAGCAGCTGGCCCTCGCTACTCCCTGACACTCTGTTCTTTCTACCCAGTCCTCTTCTTGTTTCCCAGTCCCATGAATTGTCTCAGCAAGATTTGGCTTATGAATAGTGGAATGGCTTATTGACAGGTTGAAATAAAACCTCATTGCTGTTCTTCCAGGCTCATCAGTCAGAACCTTGTGGTTGAAAGACTGATTGCTCTCTGGTTGGTGATGAGTTATTCAACATCGTGAGGAGATGTGTCATGTACTATTACAGGCTCAGTCATGAACTCTCTGCAAAGGGGTTTCTGAAATTTGAGTCTTCCAAGACAAGAGTGCCTAACAGTAATAAACATGGGGCATTGCTTCCAGGTACATTTGCAACTCTGCTGGGCCATTCTATTATTTGGGGCCAACTAGTATTTTCAAATCTTCTGGATATATTCATGCCTGCATGTGCAATCCTTCCAGAGAAGGAGGGTACTACAGAATTCCTCCTTGGTCCAGGTGTAAGCTCTCAGTGGCGTGACCAGACCAGCATACACAAGGGTGGTCTGAATGCTGAATTTCTGAAGGAGCCTATCAAATGCAGAGGCTTACCAGTGCAGAGTAATGAGGCATAGTCCCGTTTGTTACACTGTCACATAGAAATACTAGTGAACTTGAATCTGTTCCAAGGGTAAGAAATGTGTATAACATTTGTGAGCTTTTGGAATAATGCAGACCTTGAACTTCATCTCCTGGCTCCTGCATGTGGCTCAGGGAAGAGCACTGAATCTTCATTTTCCTTGTGTTATTCCCCACAGCAACTGGAAGTTGTTTTATAGATTTTAAATAACATCTTATTGAAATTTGGAAAATGAATACAAATAGGAAGAACTTTTAAAGTCCCTGATTAACAGCTTCTCCCTCTGTGACAATGAGGAGAAGCAGTGTTTGATCACATGCCAGCAGAATCTGCCTTTGATTTTTCTGTTGGTAGAAAAATCCAGATTATTTTAATTCAGAACTAGCCACTGAAGGAGACGAAAGGAATGAAAATACACTTGTTTTGTCATTTAACATGTAAAAGAGAATATGCAAAGATGTTCACTGCTGAAAAACTGTGCCTCCATCATGCATTGTAGGAGGACTTTTACCTCTGTATAACTGTGTATTTTGGGAGGAGAGGGAGAGATAGGAAGAAAGCCACTGAAATAGGCAAAACTGTGGTGGTACTCATTTTTGGAAAACCACTCCTGCCAGGAAAAGCACATAAAACTTCTGGCTGTGTCTTTTAGGCTTTGTTATTATTGACATACTTAAAGTAAACATTTGCAAGTTTCATCCATGGTTTTATTATTACTTGTATCTTTCATAATTTATTCTTTCTTTTAATTACAGTTTGCACCATACAGCTGGTGAAATTTATAGGCATTTATACTTATTTATTAGTAAGTGCTCTTAGTAATTAGTAACCTCTCCGCTGTCAGATTCTTTCACCTTCACATAGATTCTCTGCCACCTCCACCCAGGGTACAGGTTACTTCCTATCTTTTCCTGCCTAGTAAATGTTACATGTTTTTGCTTGATGTTACTCAAAATAAAGCTTCTGCTCAATTAAGTGTGTATACTGTCCATTTGCTATATTTCACAGGATACTTTCAGCATTACGATCACTGCAGTACAGTCAGATTTTGTTTGTCAGTTACGGTACAGAAGTTATTCTGGGGAAGTCCGCCACAGAAGCAGTGATAAGAATTAATAAACCATGTCAAACTCATACAGAAAAGGATATAATCAAATGTGACTTAAAAGAGTTTATATAGAATCTATTTTTACCTGGAGCTCGATGGGCTGACAGTAATGATTACATGGATCCAGAGGAGGGTCATAAAAATGATCAGCGGGATGGAACACCTCTTCTATAAGGCCAGGCTGACAGAGCTGGGGTTGTTCAGCCTGGAGAAGAGAAGGCTCTGGGGAGACCTTATTGCAGCCTTCCAGCACTTAAAGGGGGCTGATAAGGAAGATGGGGACAGACTTTTTAGCAGGGCTTGTTGCGATTGGACAAGGGATAATAGTTTTAAACTAAAAGAGGGTAGCTTTAGAACAGATAGACCAATGAGGGTGGTGAACCACTGGCAGAGGTTGCCCAGAGAGGTGGTAGATGCCCCATCCCTGGAAACATTCCAGATCAGGTTGGACGGGGCTCTGAGAAACCTGCTCTAACGGAAGATGTCTGTGCTCATTGCAGGAGTGTTGGACTAGATGACCTTTAAAGGTCCCTTCTAACCCAAACTATTCTATGATTCTGTGGTTCTATATTTATAATGGCTCACATCTGATACACAGGTTCTCCCTATGTCCTTCTGAAAAACCTAGAAAGCTGCTAGAATATCTTCTTGAACCACTACCTGCCCCCACCCTGCAGTACACTGGGTGGGAATTTGTCCTGTAGAGGGTGGCTTACAATGTTCAGGTTGTTACTCTGGATTCTTATTTTTCCTGGAAAAAGGAAGGATTTTATTTTGGCTGAGGGCCAAGGCTGCAGCACTTTCCATCCCTAAGCAGGACTTTTTAAAGAGAATGGTGAGAAAGAAGCAATGGCAGTCTGAAACTACTCTTGCCTGTACATGTTCCTTATGGCTCTCAATGGATTCTCCAAATAAGCAGTCACACAGGAGTAAATGAGGTTATGTGGTCATTGACTTTGGTCCCAGCTGAACATTTTTTTTATTTCTTTGAGTATTTCCTTTAGCCAGCTGAAGAAAAACAAAGCTATTTTCTCTTTCTTTTAAAAACATTTTTATTTTTGCAGGACAAGTAATATTATTAAGAGTTCACTACTATATTTTTGTATATATTTTTGTATATGAAGAGAAGAACAAGAACTATAGCTGTTACTTGATTCTTTTTGCTATAAATCTCAGTGTCTCATAGTAACTCACATCTCTGAAACTAGCATGTCATTATAGTGCTCTGATTTATCCATTGAACTTTTCACTGGGCTAGCTTTCATTCCCCATAAATATCCATTTATTTCATGATGTTACATGTTTGTTTGTCTGTGCTTTTGAGAGCTCATGGTAAAAACACAGTGTCCTGGAATCACCTCTCCTTCTTCTCATCAGTGGAGCTATAAAACAAAGACAGGAGGGATCTTTGGGGGAATGCTGTTGCTACTGATGCTGGCATCAATTCTCCATAGCTGTCTGTACCCGTATCTTCCAAGATTTTCCTCTCCTGGGTCAGACAATTAAAAGTAGGATGACCATCTAGGCTGAGAATGGATTAGTGGGGAGAGAGAATGTGTCCAGCTACAACCTTGGCCTTAACAGACCCAAGCACAATATTATCTCTTATCTTTTTCTACCTTGTTCCAGACTTTTCCGTGATGAGAAATGTAGGGTAAAGGGCAGGAAAAAGCTCCTTAAATTAAATGTCAGTGAACAAAACACAACTTCAAAACCATGCTTGTACCCTCATTTGCTTCTGAGTTTTCATTTCTTATATCTGTCTGCCAGCTTCAGCCTGCAACACTTCGTTTAATCACCAGATCCCTCTCTTAGCTTAAAGCAAAAAGAAGCTAGACTCATCCCTTTACTTTGTTAAGAATATATTTTGGAGCATACTTCAGATTTAGGGCAGATGCCATTTCCGCTTTATTTAAAACCAGCAGAAAGCTAAAGACCGCACTTTCCTTCCTGACCTGCTCAAAAGGCTGTTCTCCAGGGGACTTGGGAAAGGAAGGCAAAGTTGTTCAAGATAACTCTCAGTATCAGCAGACCTGTAATATTAAGTATGATGCTTCACAATAAATTGATAAAACCTCATAATTTATATCTTTTAATCCTTAACTTGCATTTCTAGTTCATTTGGTATTCTGTATCTGTAATGTATAAAAATGTAAGCTCTGTTTTCAGTTGACATTTCATAACTCACATGTGTGTGAACATCTGAAATCCCAAAAGAAAGGAAAGAGATTAGAAAAACATTAAATGAAATTCCATTGGGGCTGAGCTAGTATTTATTCAGACTCCATGACCTTAACACTTTGTACAATGCCTTCCACTATTATCTCTGCTCTGCATTTCACATTACAATTCGTAAGAGCCAGAGGATGAGCTTCGGTATACTTGTGTCAAATACTGGCATTGTGACAAGGTATATATGGTATCTGGCTTATCAACAAGTGGCAGGCAGGGCCAGAATTAACACCTACAAAATATTTCCCACAGTATCAAAAAAAGTGATGCTTCTTAACGTTTTCAAAGATGGTTTCAAGTGAGTACTGGCAATCTTTCTCTGAAACAATAAACCATAGATTTTAAGTATGTTTTCAACAAGTTACATCTAAAAAGTTGAAAGCTAGTAAGCTCAAAATGTACAGAGAATAACACTGGTGCTAGCTGAATGTTTCTGCACCAGTGGTATAAGAGGACCTGTTGTAATTACTTAACCCTGGACGTAAGTTGTTAAAGTGGGCAAAAAGAGTAAATCAAAACACACTGCATGACATAAAGAAAACACATTTAGTACTTTACTTCTGCAGGATATTACTCATATATTACACAGTCTAAAAGCCCCTTCTTTTTCCATCTGAAGTGGTTCCCGTTAAAAATATGATCATTTGCACACAGATGAAGCAGGTTGCAGTGACTAACTTCTATAAATTTTCCTTTTGTGTTGGAAAGGAAAAATGTTTCTGCGTCTTGCAGCTTCCAGATTGGTACCTTTTATAATTGCTGATAGGGTCAACTTTGTGGATTTCATATTGAAAAAATATTACCATATGTTCCCTGAACATCTTCCCCTTCTTTACTAAACATTAGTTTATTTTGTCAGCATTAAGCATAAAACCTGAATTTTGCATATTAATACTACTTACATCTACCATATTTCCTTTACTCCCTTGTTTGGTTCTCACAAGTTATCTTTGCCCCTTCACTCTTTTTCTCATACAATATATAAGGATCTGCTTCTTTTCACACATATCTGGATTTAAAAGCATTGCCCGTACAACTGACTGCCTTTACAACTGGAAATACTAGACAGGTTTCATTCCTGGACTCGTGTTATAGTCAGTAGCTAGATATCTTTCCTTGAACCATACTCAATGGGTCAGTACATTCCTGTTTCTAAAAGTTTTTGGAGTAGATAATCAGATAATCAGAATTTTCAAACTTTCCAAGCTTTCAGACCATACATATTTCTCCATGTCAGATTTCTATTTTGACTAACGGGAGTTATGACTAATTCCTTCTGGATCAGGCTTATTTAACTGTTGATATTCACAGCCAGTTGCTGAAGCACGATTTACAGATTAGGCAAACAGGGCTGTAAAATTCATGCCTTAGTTTTTAATTTTTTTTCCAATTTCTTCTGAAGGAAAGAGAAAAATGGATGAGTAGGGCAGTAGAAATGGACATAAACGGATGGTCTTTCAAGCAAAACACAATGTGGGAAGATCTGAATTCTCTCCCTGGATTACCCACAGACTTCCATGGTGCCCCTGAGCATCTTTCGAAATACCTCTGTTTCCCATCACTCATGATGTTTAAGGATGTTTACCTAGAACACAAGGAACATTGTGGCACTGAATTTTTAATGTGATTTGTCCTTCAAGGGGAAGATCTATACAAGCGTAAATGAACATAGAACTTCTATTCTTCTCAGAAAATAGGTGAATGATCAGTAAAGCATGCTGCTCTGATCCTCCACATTTGTTTTGTACAGATTCTGTTGGATATAAAGATATTTTTGGAATATGTGTGGCTTGGTACAGCCAACATTTTGGAGGGAACCTGGTCCTAGAAAAGAGAAAATTTAAAAATATTGTATATATCATATAAATTAATATAACTGATTCTTATAATGCCACTAATTTAAACTACTTAAGGGCGTGTGTAGGAGGGTGGAGGAGGAAGGTACTGTGAACACAAATTCAGTTCCACTCTTCTTTTTTATGATTATGCTGTAACATTGGCTGATGTCTTTCTTTTGACCAAAATAGAATAGCACAACTTAAATGGCATCTTTTTTGTTCTTACTTGCTGCACAATGTTGAAGCAAACATATAGAGAAGGGTAATTTTTTCTCTCCTAGTAACATTACATCACTTGTGATTAACTGCTGATATTTATTTCAGTGATATTTTAGCAATGTTACTGTTGAATGTCAAAAAGCAGTCAAATCTGAGTCACACATTACATAGTAAGCTCTTCCATAGCTCTGTTATCCACAATGAATTCATGCCATTATGTCTCTGTCATTTTAGCAGCAGCCTTTTTTTCTCAGAAGATACAAGGTCATTAAGTAGTCAGATATCTGTAATCTAGTAATCCTGATGAAATTAAAGAACCCACAGTACCACTACAGTAATAATAACATGTAACTTACTCAATTTTACAATAGGATGGATGGATGTCTTTCAATGCAGAGCTTGAGCAATGCTGAAATCTAAAATATCTTACGTATACTGAAGAGTATATCTTATTCCTTTGAAATATTAAATGTCAATTTTTACTATCAGAATAATTTTTTGTTAGATCTCTAAATGTAGACAGCCACAAAGACTAGCTGTTTGCTTCTATTTTATCTCTGCTTACAAATTAAAACATCTTATTAGGAGAAACTGCTCAGAAAGTATCCTAATGAGAAAGGAGTAGCTGAACTTTATCCTGTTCATCACTGAATTGTCCTGTAACTTTAGACGAAGCAGTGGGGTGGATCTTACTGTGATGCTGAAAGGAAGTGCTCTACTGATCTGAGCAGGAAAGCTGGTACTTAGGAGTTCTCAGACCTAACTAGGGGTCAGGTTTAAATACCATGTCACCCTGGAGCAAGCAAGTAATTTTCTCCATCAGAACAATGTGAATATTAGCCAAAGTCCAGTGCAAATGGATATGTGCTTTGCAAAATAAAGCCATTTGGACCCAAATACGTTATATAACGGTTTCATGGTGCTCCCTTCAGTGTGAGTTCTATTATATTAGAATAACAGTTATAACTGGATCTGCTGCCATATAATATCCATATAAGCGCTACTTAAAGAGAATTTAGAAATAGGATTCTCTTCTTCTCTCTCTTTCTTTGGCTCTGTTAATTACTTAGCAACAGAGCTTATAGCATTGCAAAATTAAGGTTGGGGTGGCAACACCCTGTAGTTATTTTAACAGTTTAGAAACGTAGCTTTTTAATCTTCACCCTCTTAAACCCCTTTTTTTTCCATAAAAAAGTATATATTTAAGATGTAGCTTTTTAATCTTCACCCTCTTAAAACCCTTTTTTTTTTCCATAAAAAAGTATATATTTAAGACCCATGTGTTTCTTTAAGACTAAAAGTTCATTAAGATCAGTGTCTCCTAGCACCCCTTCATCACCTTTTTGTTCCTAAATTTGTTCCACTGCACTAATACACACCTCCAGTCTTATTGTGGATCAAGGACAGTAGATTCATCCAAGGAATGTAAACACAAACCTAAAGCACTTTATAAGCAGATATTATGGTCAAAAAATCCTGAGCTTAATGACTTGTATTTCGGTTTTCTGCATGCTATCATGGCTGAAGTCTTTTAGATACTACTATGGAGAAAATGTTTTACCTCTGGGAAAAGAAAACTTATGACTAAAAGTGTCAATGTTAAGTGGTCTCAGGTTAAAACAACCACTGAGTTATAGCCTCTTCTGCTCTTTTGTCACTGCTAGCTGCATAGAAACAGCGCTAAATGGGGCTATCGAGTCTATTTTAATACAACAATGAGGTTGTTTCCTTGTGTTAGGAGAGACCTTTGTAGAAAAGACTACTCCTACTTCAACATTCATTCCTCTTGCCTCTGGCTGATGCTGCAAAGTGTCACAGCCTGGATCCATCTGGGTACATCCATACTGCTAAATAACACAGGGAAGAGTCAGATCTGTAGCTCTGAGACAATTAAATGGCAGAACTTGCGTTCACAAAGCTGCTGCTTCTGCCCTTCCAGAAGAGTAACTGTGTGCAACTGCCCTTTGGGAATGGGGTCTGTGATGTATTATCCTTTGGGCATTATCTGGCAGAGTGCTAATTTCCACGAACAAAATGCGTGTGAGACAGCAGGCTAACGAAGGGGTAGGAAGGATCAAAAGTCAATTGTCTAGCTTGTATTATGAATCTTTTTCATTGTCTTGTATAAATGTATCCCGCATATCTATCATGCCTGGTGCAGAAAAGAGTAACAAAGCTATCTTCTAGATAAAATGTATCCCATCCTGAGAGGATCCCAATTTAAATTGCACAGAAACCTTAAGTTCATTGATTTATGTTGGATATGTTAATTTTAGACATATATGTATGACTGTGCACACATGTGGATGCATAAATGTACAATCTCACTAGCGTCCTTGCAAATCCAATTTGGTTCTAGTAGACAAGCTGTGCTGTTTTCTTATCAATCATCATTACAACTGATATGAAATGATAGGTTAGAAAAGCTGCATTTCCTCTGCCTAACAGGAGCCAGGAGATGGCAGTTTCAGAGGGGGATGTAAAATAAGTTTTAAAATACAAAATAAGATCCTACAAGCCAAATGATTTCCATAGTTACACCTCTGAACATTCGGTGAGATTTCACAGCTGTCAACAAGAACTGAAATTGGCCTGTATATTCTTTCTTACTGGTTGTAATAGAAGGGAGAGAAAGAAGCTGCTCTTATTCTCAGGATTTGTGGATTTTAGGGTAGTAGCCACTCTTAAACCTTATAAAAAAGGAAAAAGATGGCATGCATACAGTTTCCAAACATGAGAATCTACCATAAGTTAGAGGTGTCTCTAAGTCATAATTCAGTGTACTGGGAGGATTCTTCTGTGAAAATTTACCTTGAGTCTGTACTTGGAGTCATGACATATACATACAACCAAGTCAAACTCTAGCTTTTCCCACTTTACATTGCATTAGTTGCTAATGTAGATGCACCCATTTAGTCACTATCTAGAAAAAAGATTATATTTCCTTCAATGTCTTTCTGCTGATGCTTTAAGACAAGGATTTCAAACTGATCTCAAAGTATAGGGACAATATATTAGACTTCATCACATTCATTAATATGATGAAGATGTGTTTCAGTAGAACTGGAAAATAACTGCGTAAGCGCAGTTAATCTCATTTAACTTTAACCGTATGATTTCATCTATGCTTCTACATGCTTACTATAGGCAATGGAGAAAGACAGGTATTGAAGAGAATACACTGTACTATGGAAAGGTGTATATTTACAGTAATCACCTGGACGCATGTAATTCTCTTCACTGAATTTGGAGGGAGATTAGAACTTGGATTAATCTTTCCTAATGCTAATCCTGCACCGGGATGTGGATATATACATGTCTACACCTCATCTGGGCTTTCTGTATAAATGGGGATACATGGGCATTTCTTCAGTGTGGTTCATCACAAACTGAAGTAGCGATGCAAGTAAGGTAAATCAATTGTTCTTTCCATATAACCATACTGGAAGGTTATAGTGTTCTACCCAGCTGAGATAACTACACTATAGACATTCAAAGTCAGATGAAACAGGAATCTTGGTGAACTGGAAACTAGATGACTTGTTTAGATGGAACACCTTACTTCCACAGAAGATCAATTCCATATTATCTCTTCTAATTCCAGTCCCTAGTCCATATTCCATGCATAAGCAGGTTAATAATATATAGTAGCAACCTTATTTGAATTCTTTTCACAGTGCTAGAGACTCTTCAGGAATGTGGATTACAAGCAGAACAGACAGGTCTGAAAGTATTTTAGAGAATATTTGTGGAAAGAAAATTCTATGTTTGAATATCTGTAGTGGTAATGATACAATTAATGATACAATTAGAGAAGGATTTTTTAAGATGCATCCCAAAAGGAATCTGGAGAGTCTCACTTCCTGATGTTGTGTGCAAGCATAGGACCATGCAACAGAGACCTCTCACTTTCCTTATGGGGTGCAATCTTAGTGGGCCATGTGGTCTTTTATACAAGATGGACACAGCTAATACTATGGATTTGGCATTACTGTTTGGACATGTTTTTCAGAAAACACTTTTAAAATGAGAAATAAACTCTAAATGCTATTGGGTTTTGGATGGTTCAAGTTGGAGAGGATGCAGAGGAGGGTAAGTTTTGTGTGTTTTACCACCTTCTGAGCAGGATAAGCAACTCTTTCAATCATTAGAAAGCCTCACCTTCCCCCATTGACAAAACAGTCCCTAGGCATAACACTGTTGTATTAGAACCTAAGAAAAGAGCATCATCAGCAACACTCACCAGGTCTAAAAGTTGAAGATAGATAGCAAGAGCACACGTGCAATTTAATAACTGGATTTACGTCTAATAAACTTCAGCCAAATTCTCTTTCCAAAGAGCAGATTTCAAGAGCCAAGACTTTGTCCCCATAATCAGCTCTTAGTTATCGTCTCTAGAGAAAAATATAGATATCCTTCCAGTTTGTTCAAAATGCTAATCAGTGGCTTTCTTTTCATGTACAGAACTGGGTTTAATTTGGTTTGATTTGAGCTTCTGGCAGACGTATTAGAGAACACGAGATTCCTACCTTACATGTCTTTTGGACCATTTATTCCACATGCTATATACTTCCCACTCAACATAAAGAAGCAGTTTTCTCCCAAATTTATTCTTCCTGAGAATATAACTTCCTCAAGATTTGGTAATAACATTGTCCATAGCCTGAAATCTAACAAAATGAAATGTCCCTGGACACTGGAACAGATTTTGTTGTTCTTCTGGGCTTCCATGTCAAAGAGGGTATTCTGAACATTTTTGTTTATGGAAAATGCTGCTATGGAAAACGACAAGGGACTTGTCTGACTTAATTTAATTAACAAATACATCACTTATATGACTTTGGTAGAAGCAAATATTCCACCTAGGTTAGATGAAACTTCTCAGCATCTGGCTAACAGCTACCATGGCTGCCAGCAATGTAGGTATGAAATTATTAACAGAATTGACTGTTTTCAGAAATATCCATGGCAGAATTAAAGGTTCCATAGCTTGGACAATGAAAAAATAGCTCAATACTTAACACAGTATATTCATATTTTTCTAAGGGCTTCCCATTAGTATAATAAATATATAGTTTAGGAGATAGTTAAAAATCAGCAGAAATTTGCAACCTCAGTGTGAAGTAATTAAATAAGTTGCTCCATGGGAAACAGGACTAATGAACTGAAGCCACCTGAATAGCTGTGACCTGTCACATTTTTGCCTCTACAGTAACTCCTGTTGCCTCTCTAGTACTGAGGAAGGTTGTGGAGGTCTATGGCTTGTCTGGAAGTTGCTGGTCACTATTTCCTACTAGTAATCACCAAATACTGATTTGCCAGATCTGTTTGTTTCAAAACCCATAGTCACCACCTTCACGCAACGATGGAGTGATATTGTGTGCAGGTGGGTTGTCTGCTTCTTGGTGGATGTAGGCCTCATTCTGGGGCAAATGAAACAACAGTGGAGGAAACTGAACTATTGGAGGCCAAAACTTTATTCAGTCAGGGGAGCACATGTGACCAGAGACACACTTTTAAGGGGGCCATCCATGCCAAAAGGGGTAGGAACACCCCTCAAGGGACTGTGGCCACGCACGACCCACACTGTGTTAAGGACAGAAAGAAATAAAGCTGCAAAACCCATTGCAAACAGAGCAACAAGATATCTGCTACTTACAGGCAGCAGAAACCATCATATGTACTCAAACTCGTGTGTTGGCCATCACCTCCTCAGAGTGCAACTCACGGTGAAAACCAGGAAAGCTGAGATGGGGAGGAAGGAGGATAGACAGGTGTGCAAGGGCTAGTCTATTTGTTTGTGCTCTTCTTTTACTTAATACCCAAATCTGTTATGGGACGTTTGTGCTGGTTGGCAATAAAACAAGAAAATCCCCTGACCCTAGGCTGTTTTACCTTAAAAGAGTATTTCAGAATATCTCAGCAATAATTTGAGTTAATATGCTTTGGTTTTATATTGATAACTGAGATTAAAACATATTTATGTAACATTAAGAATTTCCAATGATTTATTAAAAATTATAAAAAACATTGTGTTGGAATCTGTTAGGGAATGGCCTATTATCTAGTACCTGTAAATTCCACTGAATTGGTCCTTTCACCTTACCTGCCATAATGACTGAAATGAAAACTTTATGCAAGCACCAGGGGAAAAAGTAAAGACACACGATGTTATTTAAACATCAATAAGATTGATACAAGGCTCAAGGGTTAGCTGCAAGTGTGAGTTTAATGAATTCAAGTTCAGGCAGATATTGAATTTATGGATGTTAATAGAGACAATCATGAGCGTCTCATGGATTGCCACAAGCCAGGAGTGCTTATGAAGTGTGTATGACATGCTGACTCAAGGTGGAGAAAACAGAGATAATAAAATAAATATGGGCTCAGGCCTCAAAGTCCTGACTAATGAAACCATTGGAGCTCTGCCATCCTACAGTGAAGGTAATATCAAATGCAAGTTAAGTGCTGAAAGTGTTTACAGAAACATGCTGCTCCTGATTGCTATTCTCATGGGTGCTGCCCCCATTATAAGATGCTTCTCTCAAAGATTCTGCAGCTGAGGGTCTGCATAAGAAATGACTGCTTTAGCTTTGTTTTGTTTTGTTACATCAAATGCATATTTTAGAATGTAAAGAACTTTGTCTAAGCAAGAGCACTGCTATAAGACAAGATCAAAAAGAAGTCAGTGGAGTCATATTAATGAAAGAAAAGGTTTTGCTGCAATTTGGTAGGTTTTAATGTATACAAATCAGCCTTTATTTGAGGAAAATTATTAAAAAGCTTTCTTTTTCAAATTTCCCACAAAAATACATTGCCCAGATTGAAAATTTCAGTTTTACTGCTCTTATAATTCTTTTTGGAGTTCTCTGCAATTTGTTGAAGTCCTACTTGAAAAGCATATTTCATATTCCATTGATATTAATAATGACATCTCTGCTCTTCTGCTCACATTTGGTAATTCACTGCTTAGATATCTGAGAATAATTTTCCCGGCATTTCATTATTACCTTATTATTCACCACATATGTAGCTATCATGGGTCCTTCTCAGTCTCACTGAATTCCAGAACACAACCCTACTTTACCTATGAGACTTACATTCTTTACTTCTAGATTTATGTCCTTTCATATCATTCATGATCCTGTCTTGCCAAATGATTGTCAGTCTAACATGCTCCTGTGACAATGGCTAGCTGTGACTCCACCATGTTTTGAAGTTATTGGAAAGTTTTACAAGTAACAATGATGTATCTTTTGCTGGTTCATAATGTTCTCCTACTGATTTATTGTGATTTTCCACTTATCATTAATTTCTGCATGTATCATATAAATAATAAACTATATCACATAAGAATAAAATAAAAAAAACAACATTAAATCACAGAATCATAGACTAATTTAGGTTGGAATGGATCTCTAAAGGCCACTTGATCTTTCCGTCTTCCCAAAGCAGGGCCATATGAGACCAGATTCCACAGCAGAATGTTCAATTGAGTTTTTAATATCTATAAGAAAATTTGTAACTTTTCTGGGCAAGGTCTTCCAGTATTTGACTACTTCTCACTTTCATTGTGAGAAAATTTCTCCTAATATCTTCTTGAAATTTTCCTTTTTGCAACTTGTGCCTACAGCCTCTTGTCCTCTTACTGTACACATGAGAAGAGTCCAATTCTCATTAGGTAGCTAAAGACAGCAGAAGCTATAAACAATATCAGACACTTAAAATATCAAATTTACACACTATGTAAGGGTCTAAGTGGTTTAATATTTAAACAAATGTACTATCACATAGTCTGATGCTTCCATTTTGAAACTGGAACTATGTAGAGGACAAAGTCAATTGAGAGAGAACTCAACTACAGCCAAACTTGAGATCTCATCAAAATATCATCTATTGCTTACAAGATTAATTTCCATAAAATCCTTTTCTTTTGTACAGTTTTTATCTCCTGATTTTTAATTTCCCTCTAATAGCCCTACTTTGGTAATTTGATAACAGGGTTGCACAACACCCTCTGCATGAGAGACACTGAAATCACTCAGGATTTGAAGATTCTTTCATAGTATTTGTGGAAATCTGATGCATTAGATGACCTACTGAAATTTCAGGTAGTAATTATGTCCTATAAAACCTTACATGGCTTGAGACTAATCCACTTGAGAGACTATGGCACTCTCACTGCCACTGATGTGTGCGGCAGCAATGCTCAAACTGTTTCCAATTCCTTGTAAAGGAAAAGTATGCACCCAGCTGAACATTGCCTGTCGCATTTCCTAGACGCTCAAATTTTCTCCAGAGTTCACTCTGTAATACCTACATTTGTACTCTGGAGAAAGCTGAATGTGGTTAGGAGTACACAGAGGGAGTAGGTGGTTGCCTGCTTTGGGAACTGATTTAAATGCTGATGAGGTGTAATTTAGTCATATTTAATGTATAATTAAATATTAGACCACCTAGAGCCTTGTATAATGTCTTTATTATATTAAACTGAAATGAATAAATACAATCAGCTCCATTACTAATTCACTGGTTATTTATTGAGGTTACAGTTTTGTAACACCACAGATGCAGAGACACTGCAGTGGGCTCTACGTAGGTCAGGTCCAGAAGACCTCACTAGGTTGGGCAATATGCTGGGAAAATGTGGGCATATTGACCATGTCTATACTACTAAAGAAAGACAGCTGGGGACTAATTGCAGTGGCCAACTGTGTCATCTAGCTTGTACCCATAATAAGTAGGACATTTGTCCTGAAATAAAAAAGTTGGATCATCCAAACCCAGAGAGTGAGCTAGCAGTTCAGTCATCTGTGTGGTGAAGGTCTAATATCCCAATTCAGTGATTGGCTCTCTTTTATTTAACACTATAGGTATATCTCCATCTCTGGACTTGACTAAACAAATCCGCAAGGAACCTGATGCAACTGGATCTACTCTGAACAAAATTGGATTAGGTGATCTACAGAAGTCCTTTAAGGTTTAAATTATTCTAAGATTCTATGACCAATTATTTATAAAGAAAAACTGGTCCTATCTAAACTAGCTAGTTGTATGCAGGTTTGCTGTTCAGTGTTGAGGTCAACTGGAACAGAAGACCCTGCACCCACAACTTTAAAGTCCTCTTAACCTCCCACCTCTTGAGAATGATTCCTTACCCACGCTAGCCTCTGCACTGTGCCCAAGAATCATTCTGTGATTCTGTGGAAGAGTCTGGCCTAGATCAAAAAAAGCCTGCCGGGGACCATGCTAACAATTTCACAGGGTGGACGATCAAGTTCCATACCTGGGAATGTTCCTTAGCCCTGTTTACTTGACTCATACAGAAATAGCACTCCAGTCTGGAAGCAGCTTAGCTAGTTCAGACAAGCCTTCCATATTTGAGCAGGCTTCATGCAGGCTTCAAGCAGGCTTCAGGTGTTGTGTGATTGGTTATTCACTTTTGTGGGCTCTCCCATTTCCTCAGGATGCTGGCTGCATTGTGTTGGATTCAGGTGGACTCACAGCCCATACTTATGTTTTAGAACTAAATCAGACCAAGCACTGTGATTAGCTATACTGTTGTATTAACATATTGGTATGGTTTTGGCCCAGGCCACCTAGCACTGTGCAGACAAAGCTAAGGCACTTTGACCTGGACAGCACTGGTCAAGGTCTGCTCCTGATGGGCAGTAAGCACAAGACTATCTTACTTGGAGGACAGGAGAGAGTTTAATACATAGACTGATGCTATGGCATGCCACTTCCTTTCAGAGTGGTCACAGCCCACTGCATTTACTAACATAGGCATGGTACTGATATCAAGGGTTGGATCCTGACTAAATTGTTTGCTTAGAACTCAGGAATGTTCAGCAAGATCCACACTCATCTGCTTTTCCTCATGGAGAATTTGCAAGGTAAATAGAAAGACTGAGTTTTCCTGAAGTTCGGTATTTCTTGCAATGGTTAGTAAAGAACTAGAGGGTGAAAAAGAAAAGTTTGGCTCTTGCATATAAGTATAAGCTCAAATGCAAGTATTTTCTAAAAGGTTACTACGTATTTCCAGACTTGCAGTATTCCAAAACAATGTACACTGGCTGCTTCTGAGACACCTCTTTCCC
>NW_010535439.1:37293-46834 GCF_000687285.1 Phaethon lepturus
TTTCCTGAATTTTCTCATAGGGTAAGCTTGATGTCTTGTAAAATAAACTGATGTCAATTCTGTCACAAAGCTTATTATTCCTTTAAATCCTCAGTAAAGCTATAGTGGATTATCTAGGTCTTGTCTTTTGGACTGCCTCATTAAACCTTGTCTTTTCAAATTACTTTTCCTATTAACTATTCACAATTCTGTGTAGAAACAGGAATACTTAGTATTTCCTAACAATTTTTTTTAATACTTTTTTGACCAGTGTGTGAGACTATTACAAGGTTAAAGTGTTATGTGCCTTAAAATTTTCAGAAAACTTAATCTGCAGAATCTTGAATTATGTTATCTGTTCTCTTAAATATGCTGTTTGTAACCCCAGAATAGCAGCAGCACATTTTGTTCCACTTGGCAGCTGGGTGAACAACAACATGAACAGACAGCAGACACTAGAAGAGGACTCAGGACTGAAAATAAGCTTTTTAATTTTTCCTACTTATTTGCTGCCAGATGGTTTCCAATAGAATTCCTCAAGCGTTTCCTACTATATTGCAGGGAAGTAAGAATTTGAAGTGTCCTTAGACCAATCTTTGTGCTGTAGAGTGATGTGTTTAAATAGCAAGCATGAAATATTCACATAACTCTGAAAATGTGTTTACAGGAATCAACAGCATTGTTGGTTATTCATTGTAATGATCATAATCATTCTGGTCATTCTGGTGCTTATTTCTTACTTTTTTTGTAAACGAGCCTATGAAAGTCAATGAACAGGTTTTGGGTTTTGTTGGTCTGTGTGGTAGCTGGGAATGAATCTTCATCTACAAAATATTTTACAGGGAAAATAGTACAAGAAAGGCTCGTGTTTGCTTGCTTATATTTTCATTTAGTTGGACATGGTGAGTCATTTGAAATAACAAATATGTAAGACAGTGAATGCTGATCACAGCTGAGTTCAGATCTACATTACTTATGGCTAACGAAAATGCAACCCAGCCAATCAAGATCCAAACTTCAGATTATTCACCTGCTAAATATGCTTCAATAATAGACTTCTATAGAGCTCACTGAAACTTCCCAATGTTGATATGTTATGACAGTACCAAGAATTCTCATAACATCAAAACTGAATGAAGAGTTATCTGTAGGAACATAACTCCTGAACTATAATAAGTTGGCAGCAATGATAATGACATTTCAAGACAGGAATTATAACGCTGGTGGAAAACAACGCAGAAAGAATTTAATTTTAACACAGTTTTTCAGCAGGGTGGGGTTTTCCTAAGCTCTTCCATATAATGATATTCTAAGTTAATTGAAAATATTTGTTCAGTTTATTATTTTTTTCAGTTCATTGTATTTATGCTTAATAGCTAATATGCTTTGAACTACAATAAAGTCCTTTTTCAAAAGATTTCATAGGGTCTTGCAGCACTGTCATATCTGAGGGTAGCAAGTTTTAAGATATATACTATGTCTCTAAATATCAATAAAAACCTCCAATACTTTAAACTTTTCAAAAAAATTATAGAGTCATAGAACCATAGAATAGTTTGGGTTGGAAGGGACCTTTAAAAGTCATCTAGTCCAACTCCCCTGCAATGGGTAGGGACATCTTCCACTAGAGTAGGTTGCTCAGAGCCCCCTCCAACCTGACCTGGAATGTTTCCAGGGATGGGGCATCTACCACCTCTCTGGGCAACCTGGGCCAGTGGTTCAGCACTCTCATTGTCAAAAATTTCTTCCTTAGAGCTAGTCTAAAACAACCTTCTTTCAGTTTAAAACCATTACATCCTGTCCTAATGCTACAGGCCCTTCTAAAATGTCTGTCCCCATTTTTCTTATAAGCCCCCTTTAAGTATTGGAAGGCTGCAATAAGGTCTCGCTGGAGCCTTCTCTTCTCCAGGCTGAACAACATCCACTCTCTCAGCCTGTCCTCAGAGGAGAGCTGTTCCATCCTTCTGATCATTTTTGTGGCCCTCTGTTGGACCTGCTCCAACAGGTCTGTGTCTTTCCTGTGCTGAGGGCTCCAGAGCTAGACGCAGGACTCCAGGTGGGGTGTCATGAGAGTGGAGGAGAGGGGCAGAATCCCCTCCCTCAACCTGCTGGCCACGTTTCTTTGGGTTCATCCCAGGAGATAGTTGGCCTTCTGGGCTACGAGCGCACATTTCAGAATCACAGAATCACAGAATCATTAAGGTTGGAAAAGACCTTTAAGACCATCAAGTCCAGCCATCAACCAGCTTTTCATCCACCAGTACCCTCAAGTCCTTCTCATCAGGGCAGCTCTCAATCCCTTTCAATACCCCCAGCCTGTATTGATACCGGGGGGTTGCCCCGACCCAGGTGCAGGACCCTTATGAGTTTCACACAGACCTACTTCTTGAGCTTTTCCAAGTCCCTCTGGATGACATCCTACCCCTCAGGTGTGTCAACCGCACCCCTCAGCTTGGTGTCATCTGCAAACTTGCTGAGGGTGCCCTCAATCCCACTATGTCACTGATGAATGAGTGGAAAGTCCTGGCAATCAGGTGAAGTCTCTGGGGACAAGAAAAAGGGTAACATTGCACACATTTTTAAAAAAGGATAGAAAGGAGGACCCTGGGACTGACCTGTCTGCCTTATCTCTGTGCCTGGGAACATCATGGAACAGATCCTCCTGGAAGCTATGCTAATGCACATGGAAGACAGAGAGGTAATTCAAGACAACCAGCATGGCTTCAACACGGGAGTCTTGCCTGGCGTACCTATAGAAGGCCTTCTTATTATTCCTTGCATGGCTTGCCAAGTCCAGCTCCAGCGACACCTCAGCCTTTCTGACTCCATCGTTACACAACCGGGCAGCATCCCCATATTCTTCCCGGGATACCTGTCCCTGCTTCCACTGCCTGTCCATTTCCTTCTTGCCCTGTAGCTGGACCACCAGGTCTCCACTCAGTCATGCTGGTCTCTTGCCTTCCTTTCTTGATTTCTTACACCTGGGGATCAAGAGCTCTTGTGCTTTGTGGAAAGTGTCCTTAAAGATCTACCAGCTCTGTTCTGTTCCCTTGTCCCTGAGGGCAGTTTCCCAGGGTGTCCTACTGACTAACTCCCTGAAGAGCTGGAAGTTTGCTTCCCTAAAATTCAGGGTCCTCACCTTAGTCTTTTCCTGCGCATGTCCCTCAGGACTACAAACTCCACCAGTGCTAAAGATCAAATGAAAGAGATTGTTGGATACACGCTAATATGGATGAAATGAGCAAGGAACTGTTGGAAAAACTTGTATGGAAGAAAGGAGTTTACAGTAGGTGCAAAAAAGGAATGGTCACTTGGGAGGACTATAGGAATGTTGTCAGGATATGCAGGGATGCAACAAGGAAGGCCAAGGCCCTCTTGGAACTAAATCTGGTGAAGGAAGTAAAAGAGAATAAGAAGGGCTTCTTCAAGTATATCAGTGGTAAAAGGAAGACTAGGGGAAATGTGGGACCTTTGGTGAATGAAGTGGGAGCCCTGGTGACAGAGGAGGCAGAGGAGGCAGAGAAGGTAGAGTTACTGAATGCCTTTTTCACTTCAGTCTTTACTGCTAAGATGACTCCTCAGAAATCACAGACCCTGGGAATAAACAAAAAAGCCTGGAGGGAGGAAGACTCTCCACTCGTCAACAAGGTTTAGGTTAGAGATCATTTGGCTGAACTGAACATTCAGAAATCCGTGGGCCCTAATAGGATGCACCCGCGAGTGTTGAGGGAGCTGGCTGATGTTATTGCAACACCTCTCTGCATCAATTTTGAAAAGTCATGGAGAACAGGAGAGGTGCCTGAGGACTGGAGGAAAGCCAATGTCACCCCAGTCTTCACAAAAGGCAAGAAGGAAGACATGGGAAATTATAGACTGGTCAGCCTCACCTCCATCCCTGGGAAGGTGGTGGAACAGTTCCTTCTGGAGGCCATCTCTAAGCACATGGATGAAAAGAAAGTTATCAGGAGTAATCATCACGGATTCACCAAGGGCAGATTGTGCTTGACCAATCTGATAATAGCCTTCTATGATGGAGTGACTAGCTGGGTCGATGAAGGGAGAGCAGTGGATGTGGTTTACCTTGACTTCAGTAAGGCTTTTGACACTGTCTCCCATAATGTCCTCATAGTGAAGCTCAGGAAGTATGGGTCGGATGAGTGGACTGTGAGATGGATTGAGAACTGGCTAAGCAACAGAGCTCAAAGAGTTTTGGTTGGTGGCCCAGAGTCCAATTGGAGGCCTGTAGCTAGTGGTGTTCCCCAGGGATCAGTACTGGGTCCAGTTTTGTTCAACATCTTCGTCAATGACCTAGATGAAGGGTTGGAATGTACCCTCAGCAAGTTTGCTGATGATACAAAACTGGGAGGAGTGGCTGATACACCAGGAGGCTGTGCTGCCATTCAATGGGATCTGGACAGACTGGAGAGTTGGGCGGAGGGGAACCTCATGAAATTTAACAAGGACAAGTGTAGAGTTCTGCACCTGGGGAGGAACAACCCCATGCACCAGTACAGGTTGGGGGTTGCCCTGCTGGAAAGCAGCTCCATGGAGAAGGACTTTGGAGTCCTGGTAGATAATAAGTTATCCATGGGACAGCAATGTGCCCTGATGGTCAAGAGGCCCACACAGAGAAGAGTGTGACCAGCAGGTTGAGAGAGGTTATCCTCCGCCTCTACTCTGCACTGGTGAGGCCTCGTCTGGAGTATTGCGTCCTTTTCTGGGCTCCCCAGTTCAAGAGAGACAGGGAACTTTTGGAGAGAGTCCAACGGAGTGCTACGAGGATGACTAAAGGACTGGAGCATCTCTTGCATGAGGAAAGGCTGAGAGACCTGGGGCTGTTTAGTCTGGAGAAGAGAAGGCTGAGAGGGGACCTTATCAATGTCTATAGATATCTGAAGGGTGGCTGTCAGGAGGATGGAGCCAGTCTCTTTTCAGCAGTGCCCAGTGATAGGACAAGGGGCAAAAGGCATAAACTGCACAGGAAGTGCCACTTCAATATGAGGAAAAGCTTCTTTACTGTGAGGGTGATGGAGCACTGGAACAGGCTGCCCAGGGAGGTTGTGGAGTCTCCTTCTCTGGAGACCTTCAACACCCGACTGGACGTGTTTCTGTGCAACCTACCCTGGGTGATCCTGCCTTGGCAGGGGGGTTGGACCAGATCATCTTCAGAGATCCCTTCCAACCCCTACCATTCTATGATTCTGTGAAATGGGAACATGTGCTTACAAAACCAGCAGAAAGTTAAAAAAGAAGGTACATGTTTTACAAATTCTGAGATTTTTAAAGGTGAAAGAAGGTACATAGTAGCTTACAATGTATGTGAATAACAGTGGAGGCATTCTGGCTCCAACAAGGTGAACTGCAAAAATTTTAGTTACTCAAGATTTAAATCCTGGATTCATAAAAGCAATTTTTGACCAGAATCTTCAATAAATTATAGGTATTTTATTTTTCAGTTACTCGGAAGCCTGAAAAAGGTTTTTGATCGCATTTAGCTGTTGTGTTTAATACCTGTAATTGACATTGATAGTTTTCGGAGTTTCTAGAACCCTAGACAGTCAAATTTTAGTCCTTTGGATACAACTAAATAAGACTATGGGGAAATTTGATCTTTGCTTGTGAACGCCTACAGCATCTACAATTTAGCCCCTTGGAACAAAAATTTGCTTTTAGTAACAACACAGAGCTGATGAACCGATGCTTTCCTGCACACAGAGGTGTATCAGTTCAAATAACAACGTCAGCCAAACCTGAAATGAGACAGCACAATGTGAAAAGACATGCTTTTCAGGTTTCACTGTAGTGTAATAAGAACAGCTTTCAACTAAATCTAAGCAATAAATCTTGAAGCCAGAAGCAGAAATGAAACAGTGCCACACCAATTTAAAGAAATAAGTGTACAGATACAGGTAGACAGACCTTAAGATACAAAACTTTGTTTACACTTCTATAGTAATTAAATATTCTTTAACATGAGAGTAGAAGATTGGCTTTTCAGCTATGCAAAATACCTCTGTTTGTCTGGGAAAAATGATGCCTGATCTCATGCTGTTGAGATGAGCTGGCTTTTTTGCACTGAATTACATGAAAAGAGGAGCCTGACGTCTGCTATGTGTAGTATTGTAATCACGGAAATATCTGTGAAGAATTGGTAACAGAAGGGAAGGTCTTGGTGATTGAAGTAGCACTGTGGCATTTGAATTAGTGCTCTCTAGGGCCTTCAACCAGTACCGGTCTTTATAAGTGGAAATACCTATACTTAAGAGGTAAAATTACAAACGTGTTAAAGAGTAAAATCAGAAATTCGCTCTAAGAAACTCTGTAGTCACAAGACTTCAATTCCTTATTTACATGATATCAATGATACAGTGCTAAAGCCGCCTGGTAATAAAATAACTGTTCAACTCCAAATGAGATAGAAGGCATAATGCATTTTTAAAAGAGACCAGCATTCATTTTCTCAAAGAATGTTCTCTGACTTGAAATTAGGCCATGATTTCCTCATTCTGCAATCAGCTAATATAAGCACCAGTTATGAGTCAGTCAGATACATAATGTAAGCAAGCATAACTTCATCCAACTGATTTATTTGAACATAAGACTCTAAGAAGACAAAGCTCTATAAAACTCCATGCAGGCATATGGTAATATACATTCGGTTGGACTTGATGATCTTAAAGGTCTTTTCCAACCTTAACGATTCTGTGATTTAGAAGGACGTTAACCTGTTGTCTCCTCGTACCTTGCAAAGGCAATGTTGACTTGTTAAAATCTCATACTTTTTTGCCAATAGTTCTCCAAGTGTTTTGAGGTTAACAACTCTGAATGAATTAGAAAACAGTTCTTTATTTTTGCTTTGTGTCGACATACGGTAAGGTCAGGTCAAATTGTTGGCCTACTTAAACACACTTATATAGACTGTGGAAGCTTTCCACCTCTTCCTTCCCACCCCATTTTTCTAGCATTTTCAGTAATAGCAATAGCCAACATTTTCAAGATTAACATCTTGACTTACATATAGTTTTAAACAATGTGCAAGTGTCAGACTTTGTATATTTTTTCTTCACGCCATCTGTAAGGCAAGAAATTTGAGAAATTTAATTTCTTATAGGAGAGCAATGATGAATTTAATTAGCAGACCAGTGTCACTCAGCTATTGATATCTTTTTCATAATGAGTTCTGATGTGCAATGGTATTAAAAAAAATTCTGAAGTAAATGTAACACTAAGAGAAATCATTTAACTATGAGATTCACTGTAATAAATAAGATGAAAGATGGGTTAAGAGACATAATTAAAGATATTGATTAAAATAACCATTACAAAAGAGTATTTAAAACGGATTTAGGATTTCATGTGTTATCTCCTCTACAACAATTTGTCACACAGGAGCTTGGTGCTTAAACACAGGGATTGATTCACAGCTCTTGATAAATCCAGTGCCTTCTGCCCATGCACCTCCCATCAAATTTCATTAAAGTATTCTGTGAAAGTTGATTGATTAGGTTTGGATGTGGTTATACTAAGGAAACAAACAAGCTCTTGCTTAATTCAAATACTTATAACACTTATTTTGCTAACTAAATTTAACAAAATACAATAACTGAAATTAGTAAAAAATAAACTATCACTACTTAACAATAACAAATAATAATAGAACACACACACATTCACACACACAAAGTCACATCTTTACTTTTGGTTACTAATCTGCAGGTACTGTTATTTACTTCTTTATTTTGTTTTGGTCAATCTGGTCACTATTTTCCAGGAAAACATTCATGGTTTAGTTCCTCTCTCTTATGGCGAATAGAAATAACAGTTACTATATGCACATTTGGTTTTGGCAAGATCATGGTGCTAAGGGAGTGCAGTTAAGGTTACTCCCCATTACCTGAAACAAACAGCAGGGATTTATGAGGACTAATCATACTTTTATATTAAAAAGTTTCCTCATGTATTCTAGGAGTCTCCGATAATCCGAAGCATTTTACATATGGTGGTTTGACCTTGAATTTTATATCAGTGTTACATTGTGCTTTACATATGTGGAATATGAAGTCAGAGTTACACATTAAAAATACCCTAACAACTGAAGAGAACCATCAAGTGGCAACTGGAAATTCATTGTGAATATCAGCAAAAGAAATATGCCATTGGGAAGAAAATCTAGTAGGCTGTGCTATAAACTTTAATGAGATTAGACTGAAAACTATACAAGGAGTAAGCTGTCCCTTTTGTCTTTGTTGAAAGTGTTTAGTAACTGTTAACAGACCGTGATGTAAAATATTGAAAATCGTTGTTTATCATATCTACCTTTTTTGCATACCTTAATTACTTAGTTCTATTTAAAAGGTAAACTTTACCCCAGCACACATACTTTTTACTAATGGTGAGTTTGGAAAGGAAACAGGGGAAAGAAATACACATTCTTCTCAATGTTTCCATGCTTTCATCAAGTTCTGGACCTAATTATATTTTTAGGATTTTATCTGAAATTGTATGCATTTTAGACCAGCTGAGGTATCCTTTTAACCAGCTCTGACTGATGTATTATTAATGTACCAGAAGTAGTGCAGACTTCCCAACAGATGTTATGAAAATCAGACCACTCTTACAACAGGACAATGATGTTTTAGTAAAGAATATTTTTGTTTCTCTAGAAATGGTTTTTCTCTCCAGATAATGCAAGGGATCCACTGAACAATATCCCAATATTTTAGCCATGTGCTGGGATCAACAACATTGATCATAGAATTGTAGAATTATTTAGGTTGGAAAAGACCTTTAAGATCATCAAGTCCAACCATCAACCTAACACTGTCAAGTCCACCACTGAACCATGACCCTGAGCAACACATCCACACATATTTTAAATACCTTTGGGGATGGTGGCTCAACCACCTCACTGGGCAGCCTGTTTCAATGCTTGACCACTCTCTTGGTGAAGAAATTTTTCCTAATATCCAATCAAAACCCCCAGTGCAACTTGGGGCCATTTCCTCTTGTCCTATCACTTGCTACTTGGGAGAAGAGACTGACTCCCACCTCGCTACAACCCCCTTTCAAGTAGTTGTAGAGAGCAATAAAGTCTCCCCTCAGCCTCCTCTTCTCCAGACTGAACAGTTCCAGTTCCCTCAGACACTCCTCATAAGACTTGTGCTCCAGACCCCTCACCAGCTTCGTTGCTCTTCCTTTAACACGCTCCAGCTCCTCAATGTCTTTCTCGTAGTGAAGGGCCCAAAACTGAACATATTATTTGAGGTGCGGCCTCACCAGTGCTGAATACAGGAGGACAACCACTTCCCTACTCCTGCTGGCCACTATTTCTGATACAAGCCAGGATGTTATTGGCCTTCAGTTTTCAGTTGACCTTCTGAAACACCTTGAAGTCTGATGCTTCAAACAGAATTGCTGTTAACATTGTTGTCACCAAAATTAGCTTTCAACTAGCTATGTTTTAGGTGCAGAAGTCTGACCTTTCAGAAGAATGCCATAATGACTTGGTTACACCCATTCTTTCCTTTGCTGGCTCAATGAAAACGTAAAAGAGGATGCAGTA